>NW_010405340.1:75754-102336 GCF_000710305.1 Buceros rhinoceros silvestris | reverse complement strand
ATAATAATATTATTTAAATAGTAATCTTCAATGGCAGATGGCATTTATCTGCCTGTCCAGGAGGACATAGGTTTCCTGCAGGTCCTGTGTCACATCTGCACACTTTGTGAGGATGTTTTGCATTTTAAATGGTACTAGATGGCTGTGCATAGACAACTGACTAAATTCTAGATAGTCAGCTATCACTGACTCAAGAACACTTCATATAAAAGCTTGGAGCAGCCAAAACAGCAAAGACAAAAATTTAAGTCAACTTGATCCTCAGTTTAGATATTCTAAAATAATCAAGTGTGAAGACTATTAAAGCTCCTACGAAAATGCCTGGTTTTGTAGATGTAGATTCGGACTTTCACACGTATTTTGGCATTGCTTCAGAAGAAATTTGTTGAAGCAGGTAATGTTAGTAAAATAATTACGTTACAATAAATCTCTTTAGGATGATATGAATAAGGTTTTTACGACACTTCTCTATTTTTTATTATTACTTTTTCCTGGAGGAAAACCATAGGGTATGTGATCTAAAATGTCTGCTACAATCCGTGGCTGCAGTATCCTATTACCAAGAGCACAAATATTAGATGAAAGTATAAATCATGCCACACGTGGAAAACCAATAGATTTTACAATGTGGTCTAAACAATAACAAATCTTCAAGATTGAACTACATTGCTAGTGCCCTGGCTATGCAGAGATGAATGAGTAAAACTATCAACTGCATGATTTATTGACTGCTTGTGCTTTTCTAAAAAGCATATGACAATACTGGCCACTTCTGTTTACAATGCTGCATCATGCTGTTTAATTGTCATTTTAGGTTTCCTACACAACTTGTGAATCAGGTTTATTCTACTGGCATGTTTCCCACTTTATAACCACCAAAGCTCTTTGAGAGATTTGGTTTGCTCTCAGACAGCCAGTAGTAAGTTAGTGTGAATCTCGTAATTCTTGAATCTATAATCAAGTTATTGTTTTAGTTTACTAAATCACTTGCTAGCTCTGAAGTTGGTTAAACATTAAGTGCTGCTAAAATCCAGCCCTTTTGATTTACCATATACTAGGAATAAAGTTTGAATTATCAAATCAAACCATGTTGAATATATTAATCTGTGACACAGGTGTACCCCGTCTGTCACCAGCAGGCCTGGTGTCATGTAAACTGACCCTTGATCAAAAAACCCAAAATTCTGCTGGTGACGCCAGGCTCAGAGCCAGGTATTGACCTGATGCGTCTTCCTGTTTCTTCCCTCATCATTCTGTGCAACTGGAAGGACAGAGGAGAACACTACTTGTGTTCCTGATCCCTTGACCAGACATCCCAAGATTGCCCTCAGACTTCTTGTTGCAACTTCATTGCTGAAAAGTCAATAATGGATAATAATCTGTGGGCCATACCAGAGAGGGAAGCTTTCTCTTCGTATCTTTAACCTGGGCCCCAGTGGGGCAGCAGACTTTTCCTATGAAGCAGCTGAGGTCTGCATATGGGGCCTTCTGTTCCCTTCAGAAGAGAGTCACCTATGAGAGGTTTGCCTTTAGCTCTGCTTCTGATTCATATACACTTTTTTAATGCAGACTCAGCTGAAGGACAAAACCAGAATAATCCCCTCCGCTTGCATTCTGCTTGCTCTCCACTAACACTCTTAGAGGACTTTGGGCAGTTATTCAAGCCTGCAAGAGAAGCTCTTAAGGTGAAAGTTCTGGATAGGCTCCATGATGTTCAAGCTGTTTTAACAGAATGGCTTTTATCATGAAAAAATAAAACCACATTACATACTGTTTTTTGTAAGGTTCTCCTGTAGTCAGATATGCACAGAGCATATCTGCAGGGGAAAAAAAAAAAAAAAAAAGCCAAACACCTCGTAGAGCAATGTTTCTCCCTGTTCTTGTTCTCCCCGCACTTGTAGCTTGGATCAGATAGAATGATCTTGGTTAAGCAGAAATCCAAAGTGAATTTTCAGTCCAACTCTCCGGCCTCAGGGCACCAGTGAATAAGAAGTAAAAACCCGGATTTCTCTCTACAATACATGTATGTTGTAAAGTCAGAGTCTCTATGAAAACCTGAAATCCTCTTCTTTAATAGCAATCCAATATTTTCCATGAGATTATGTCACCTATTACTTTGATTTTGTTTGGCAAGATGCTTTTTAATGACTATTAATGTTTAGTTAGAGCTCGCTCAATGGACCAAGGAACAATAGATGCTAGATTTAAATGTAAATCAATTATGTTTACTGTAGTATGAATAATTATGTAAATATGGGTTCAAGAATTATTCCCTTAAGCTTTGTACCTTAATGCTCCTTAACCTTCAACAAATTCTTTCAAAATATACAAAAGCTAATTTGTCTTTCCAAATGCTACATTTTTTTACTTTCAGAGAGATCAGGAGTATAATCAGAACATTATCTACTTCTACTATATAGCTTTACTGCAGGTGCTAATTGTTTTTCACCCTACCACTACTTGTAGATGCTCTGCTAAGCCCTGTTTTACAACTCCTGCTGCAGCACTGTGGAGTCACACATTCTCAAGGCATGTAAGGCTTTCCAGGAAGGAGCTAGAGATAATAGTTGCTGGAAATACGTGTCTCTTCCAATCTACGATCTCACTGTGACTTCCACCCCATCATGTGATCTGCCCCATCGTGCAACGTGACAAGGGCTACACATCTCTTGCATGACTCAAATCTGGACAGTTACCTCCCTGTTCCCTTTACAGTTGTGTATCCTAGCTTATGTAAGACTAGAGTATCTCTTACTAAATGATGAAACCACATAGAAACACAGGACTAGGAAGAATCTGAGGTGTCCTCTAATCCATTCTTTGAACCAAGGACAGGTTCAACTACATTTATTGTACCATATTTATCTAACCTATTCTTTAAAAATGCACAGTAATAGAGAAGCCACAGCTTCCAAGAAAATAATTTCTATGCTTCACCATCCTCTTATTTGCTTTCACCAGTGAGAACAAATTATTTGCTTTCTCCTTTTACATATTTCAGATTAGATCCTCCCCACCTGATTGTAGGCATCTCCAAAGACCAAAGGAATCTCCAAAGCCGATGAGTCTACATCTCATCTAATCAGTAGAGATGATGATGGCATGATTCATCTGACCTAGTTTAGGTTGTCCACATGGAAGTAAGATGAATCACACTGCTCTTCTAGTCTATTTATACAGAGAAAGAGGGTGATTAATTCAGAGAAGCTGATTTATCTTACTCCTGAAAACTGCTATAAATGTATTTTCTCTTTATTAAAATAAACAGTCCCACTTGTATCAGTCATAAAGAGGGTTCATTCTTCCTCTATGTAGTTGAACTTAATCCTAAAAACTTCCAAAGGGAAGTCTAAATTGCCCAAATTATGTGCCTAAGTGTACAGGCTATATGTTTAGAAGTTCCAAATTCATATATAGCTCTGCCCTACTAGGTACTTAAAAAATGTTTTGCTAAACTATTTTGGAACAGCATTGCTTCTCTAACTCATGTTTACCTTGGGAAACACTAAGGTCTCTACATCGTTTCAATAGAACAGCTGCTGTGCCAGTCCTTCTCCAATCTTCAACTCATCTTATTCCTATCGAATGTCAGCCCATTATTTTGAATTCTAGCTCTATCTTACGGTCTACATGAGTTCTTTTTGCCTTCCCTCACTTATTTAGAGCACACTTACTTCTCCATTCAACACAGTAGTGAAAACGGTGTCTATACTTCCCCAAGAACCACAACCAAAGTGTGTTTCTATTCTGACTCAGAACACTCACTAACCAATCAAAGATGGGTTTCCAAAAAGATTTACATCTGTTTAGTGGTAATTTAATCAAGACAATTCCCTACATACTTAAGAGAATGGCATGTTGAAAAGTGTAAAAGGACTCAGGAAAGGCAAGTGACTTAACACCTGTGCTTCTCACATACCCACTTTTTGGTTCCATTTCTACACAGGGAAACTACATTAGGTTGACTCAACTTGTGCCCAGCAAATACAGTTTCATTGTTACTTATGAACTTGCTATGGTCTTGAAATTGGCTTCTAAATATTTCAGCTTCTTATTCCCCATAACTGAAATTAAGCTAAGCAGTCTAAAATGCCCTAGCTTTCCCCTTTTCAGTCATTTGCTACCTCTACAAATCCAAAGACAACTACTAATGCACATCAGAATGTGTATATTGAAAAAAGAAATCAATCAGTGAAAATGATCTGGAAAACAATTCTGAAGCGAATATCCTTCATATCTTACCAACTGTTCTACAGCTGTGCAAAGAGGTCCTTTGTCTGTTAACAGTCAGATCAGCATTGGTGATAGCTGGGATTGAGCAGAATTAACTACTTCCAGTGGAACCTGGTAGGACAAGCATTTTTAATGACTCTTCATGAGAATTTGATTTATATTATTATTATACTCCTAGATTAACATACTGTGATGTCAGCTATTAATACACATTTTACCTCTGCAATTCAAAGTGTGCTGCTCGTTATGAAGCATATATATATACAACTTATATATATGTTCAGTTCATGTATAACCCTGAACATATGCATGCCAATACTGATGAAAGCAGTGATGTTTATTTAACAATGACAATGCCAAACTCAAAACCCACAAGGAAGAATGAAAGATCTCATCAGCTTATCGCACCTATTGCACAAGGGCATAAGATAATGATCCATCTCAGCTACCACTTCAGCTAAATACCATATTCTCCTTTTTCAACGGTAGAAAGTTATGGAGATGTTTGAGACATGATTAATCTGACCTATTTTAGATGTTTATGGAAAGATGAATCATGCCAAAATATTTATGGAAAGATGAATCATGCAAAAAAAGTGCCTCTCAATTTTCTATAGAGGCAGCAGATGGTGACAAGCTCAACAATCCACTCTATTATACCAATCATCGTTTGCTATTTCACCTCTATTATCTGTTACCAGATAATGTTAACACCTGTTATCTTAGTTACAAATTTACTTCTAACTTCCATATTAATGACCGGTAACAGCTGTACCTGAATTTCCACTCTGTAAAATTAGATCAAACTGTCTCCTCCAGAGATTCGTTTGTCCAGAGATTATTTTTTTCTAGATATGTTTTTAAAATGATGTATTCATCAGACTTCAACGGCATGAATGCAATCTATAACATAGAACAAACTTCTGGTGAGAGAAAGAACAAATTTCTTCTTAAAGAATATATATATCCTGTTCATAAGCTGAACAATACACCTCTGCAAGTAGGAAGCAATGTCCCATTTCTTTTTGATGTCTACAGTTAGATTAATGTTGACCTAATACTCACAGATGATTAATGTATGTGCATCCCCTTTTATAAATGCATATGACCACTGGATCATAAGTAATAGCTTAGCAGAATCACAGAACCACAGAACCATTTTGGTTGGAAAGAGACCTTTAAGGTCAAGTTCAACCATCAACCCAGCACTGCCAAGTCACCACTAAACCATGTACCACAGCAGCACATCTGTATGTCTTTTAAATACCTCCAGGGATGGTGATTCAACCACTTCCCTGGGCAGCCTCTCCCAGGGCTTCACAACACTTTCTGCAAAGAAATTTCTCCTAACATCCAACCTAAACCTCCCCTGGCACAAACTGAGGCCATTTCCTCTCATCCAATCACTTGTTACTTGGGTGAACACGCTGGCCTCCACATTGCTACAACCTCCTTTCAGGTATTTGCAAAGACTGATAAGGTCTGCTGTCAGCCTCCTTTTCTCCAGGCTAAACAACCCCAGTTCTCTCAGCTGCCCTGCATAGAACTTGTGCTCTAGACCCTTCAACAGCTTTGTTGACCTTCTCTGAATACGCCCAAGCACCTCAATGACCTTCTTGTACGGAGGGGCCTAAAAGTGGACATAGGACTCAAGGCGCGACCTCACCAGTGCTGAGTACAGGGGACAATCACTTCCCTACTCCTGTTGGGCACACCACCTCTATACAAGCCAGGATACTGTTGGCCTTCTTGGCCACCTGGGCACACTACTGGCTCCTATTCAGCTGGCTGTCGACTAACACCCCCAGGTCCTTTTCTGCTGGGCAGATTTCCAGACACTTTTTCCCAAGCCTGTAGCATTGCAGGGGGTTGTTGTGACCCAAGTGCAGGAACCGGCACTTGGCTGTTCCTTAAACTTCAGGCCATTGGCCTTGGCCCATTGATCCAGCCTGTCCAGATCTCTCTGTAGAGTTGCAAACTTCCTGAGAGTGCACTCAATCATCTCATCCAGATCATTGATAAAGATGTTAAAGAGAACTGGCTCCAGTGCTGAGCCCTGGGGAACATCATTGGTGACCATCCGCCAACTGGATTGAACTCCATTCACCACCAGTCTCTCAGCACAGCCATCCAACCAGTTTTTTATCCAGCAAAGCATAATGCCCATCCAAACCGTGAGCAGCCAGTTTCTCCAGGAGAATGCTGTGGGAAAAGGTGTCAAAGGCTTTACTAAAGTCTAGGTAGACAAGGTCCACAGTGTTTCCCTCATCTGCTACACGGATGATATTGTCCTAGAAGGAGATCATGGCAGTCAAGCAGGACCTGCTTTTCATAAATCCATGCTGACTGGACCTGATCAGCTGGTTGTCCAGCACATGCTGTGTGATGGCACTCAAGATGACCTGCTCCATAACCTTCCCCTGTACCAAGGTCAGGCTCACTGGCTTGTAGTTCCTTCCATCCCTTCTTGTAGATGGGCATCACATTTGTTGACCTCCAGCCAACTAGGTCCTCCCTGGTTAGCCAGGACTGTTGTGGGCAAGCCTGGGGTCTGATAGTACCTCCCTAGACCTCCATAGTTAGCAATGCTGATAAAGCTAACATGCCCGGTTCTGGGCAATCTTCATTTTGTAATCTGGAAAATAGTGCTGTAATGTTCTCTCTCTCTTGTGCACCTTTCAACTCACTTCTGAATTTTGTACTTGGTTCCAGAACTGCTGATGGGGCTCCCTCACCCACTACTAATAGAGACCAAAGAGGTAAAAGAGGTACAGGAGAGAAAAGCAATAAAAGTTGTGTGCCATCTACTAGAGATTGAAAGTAGCAGCCCTATTCGTCACTCAATTTAGCAGGTGCCTTTTAATCCCCTGCCAAATCCATTTTCACAAGAAGATCACATATTACACTAATTCCTGAACTGGCCACTTGCCTAGCAGTGACAACATGGATGAGACCACAGCTCTTCTCTGGACTGCATGGTGAATGGGGTGGGGTGAGGAAAATGAAGAGCACTGATCTGCTGTGACTATCCAAGGAAAGAAAACTTGCATTTCAGTTCCGATGGTGTGTTTTTCTTATAAGAAAGCCATGTAAATTAATCCTACTTTAATCCTAAAGGCTAAGCAATAATTGCAGCTCTTGAACACAGATTACTACTCTGAACACAGAATATTCAAAAGATGTAAAATCTTTCTCCGTGGCCTTGAAATTATCAGACCAGAGAACAACAGAATACTCTCTTCTCATGCCCGTTGCACATAGGAACTTAATGCTTCTGAATTATCAAATAACCTACTGTGAAAACAAGAGGAAGGTGAACATCCAGGGGACTTATCAGTCTCCTGAGGTTCTCAGAAGTTCCCTGCTACTCTCTTCCGTGACCAGAAGTTCCTATCGGAAGTTTGCTCATATTAAATATTACAGGAATGTTCTGTTGTGAGAACTAATTTCCTCACTCAAATAGTGGGCCTTCGTGGGATGACATTTATGGCAGAAACACAGGTTCATCTTGCTCTTTCTTAAGACTCCTGTGTATTGTTATTGGTGGTTCAAGAAGACTCCTCAAACCAGTGTGACTGCTGATGAAAGACTCCTCTTGAGGACGGGAAACTGCCCTCAGAAAGCTGTCATTTGACTTCAAGCAAATGGCATGGAAGGGATCCCCTTCTCCTTTAGCTAGCAGATAATGCAAATTAATATTCCTTAATGATGTTCTGTAATAAATATGTGACTAGTCACATGCTAGGAGGCTCAAGAACGAAGCACTTGTGCACTGAAGTGTGCTTCTGAAGCTGCAAGGAGCACTATGTAGCTAAAGCTAAGTATCAGAACATTCTTTAAATAAGCATTTATTAGATTCCGTGACATTCCTATCACGAGGATATTTCAATTTTTTTTTTTCACTTGACATCTTTCTGATCGGTTTGGTTCAGCTGCATAAATTAACTGACTTTCTCTAAATTGGTCATTTAGGACCTGTGGAAAAAAGAAAGAAAGTAGCACTGTAAGAACTGTTATGGATCAACTGGAAATACAGGACTTAGGAAACTTTCATCTACATGAGAAAAGATGACACCCAGAACTATTTTTTGTGAAAAAATGCACCATAAAATAAACCATTCCACTGAGCAGACACAGGTCTGTGAACACTAATATTACAGTCATATGTCTTTATGGATGGCACATACAAAAAGGACTCAGAGGAATAATGAAAAAGGGCCCAAAAAAATCTATACAAAAGAAAAATTGATTTTTTCTTTTATTTTTTCTTCTATTTTTTCTTTCAAGTAGAATGTTCCCTGCTTCTTGAGCTTTACTGGTTTTAGCTTTCCTAAATCTACAATAAATAATAACACAATTTAAAAATAACAAAGTTCTGGCTTTATTCTGCCTTTTAACTGTTGATGCAGTACTTTATGCATCATTAATAACTTGGTGCCACAATCCCACCAAATCTATAGTCTTCAATAATAAATAAGAATTGCCTTTAAATTTCTCCTGGATGGCTTAGTTTCTATCAGTGTGTATGACAAAGGTGCAATTGTATTTTTTTCTTTAATGATGTTCTGAGGTGGGAGGGAAATGAAGTGGATAATATTTTCTCCTTTCTATATGTTAAAGAATGGCAATTTGTAGTATCATAGTAATGAGACAATTCCTGCCAAAATGTCATCTTTTCCGAGTATAAAGCAGGATTCATTTCACCTTACTTCAGCTACTTAAAAGACAAATACTTCACCTACCCTAGCTATCTGGATGGTTTCAGATAGGCACCTCCTCATATTTTACCCCTGAGGCGACTCTAAGATTACTGATTAATTAAAAAGATGCTTTAACTGTGCAAGCCATAGTTCCCACTCAGACAGACAGCTTCGAAGGGCAATTCATCCTGATTACAGCAGCCATCCACCTTAGGATGAGATAAACTCCACTCTGGAGTTCCTTTTCTTTCTTCATGAACTATGCTGAGTCTAAATGAGGCAATAGATTAGATACTCTTTTAGCTACTTTATAGGTGGCTAACACTAGAAAAGATTAATCCCACTCATAGGGTCTGCAAATTCAATCAGGTTTAGTGCCAGGTGAATTCAGTACTGAGTTCACCTGCCTCATGGGTCTTCAATTGCCACAAAGATATTTTCCTTGAATTAATGTATGCAGGGGGGTTGTGGGGAGTGTGGAGGGTGTGGGGGGAAGAAACAAAAAAGAAAAATTATTTTTCTATAAGATTCTCTGCTGTTTGGGAGAATCTTTCGGTGTAAAATTTGGGTCTAGCATCTTTGGGTGTAAAATTAACTTTTCAAGGGCCTTGAAGTGCAAATAACTAACACATAATTATGCAATGCAAATTTGCCTCTCACCTGATCATATGCTAACTCCCGATGAAGCCTAAAAGGTCTAACCCATTACATAAATTAATTACTTTCAGCAAAATATTCCCCAAAACTCAGGAATCATAAGGAGAAAAAAAACCTGGAACTGGTAAAATCTGCTCCCGCTGGCTGTATGGTTTGGGTTTTTTTTCTGGCACTAGGAAGATATGCTACCACTGACAATTTATTCAGTTAAACCCTGAAACATTGGTTAGCACCGCAGAAGGGGCAAAGGACTCTCTTACTGATAGCCTATTAAACGAATCTGAACCAGTGATATACTATTAAACATATACTAGCAGTTTTACGGCTTTGTAATTATTTAGTACATATCTACCAGTAATGTATTTACATTTAACTTCAATAAATGTGCGTTTCTTGATATATAGATATACAGATCAGTTATCACCCATTATTAAGAATTTAATAATACCCATTTTGTGTTCCCAAACTAAGGCTGCAGCACACTTTTATTTCAATACTTTTCCTGAAGAATACTTTACCATATTGATAAGATTTTTTCTGATTCATCCCATAGAAACAGATAACTGGGAAAGTTTCACTGCAGTGAAAAAAGTCTGCACTCTTCTGATTTTATTTAAGGTACCTTTTCCAGCAAACAATTATTTCCATTGCAGTCCAACTTGAAATTAATTTCTGAACAATATTTTTACTTCCAAAAAATCTACTTACAATTAAGTATTCTGAGTATCTTTGTCTCCGTACATATTAAAACATCATAATTATTTTTACCTGGGTCTGGCTGTACGATCAGCTCATTTCCTGAATCTGTGCTGGGATAAAATCCAGGTATGCAGCAATTCCCTGTCCCCGAAAACAAGCATCAATTCATTTCCCTAACAAGGCCCGTGATCAAAGCATCTGGGAGAGCAAGACCAGAAGTTAGGAAGCCACCGATTATTAAATAGTAACACTTCAATTTTTCAGGAATGCTTGCATAGTAAGTTGAACCAGCTATACAGGTAGATTTCTTAGCAGCGCCCTAGCATCCTGAAGGTTAAAGAAAATCTTTTTGAAAACAAATGGTATCTGGTCTTTCTAACACAGCAAGAATCCAAAGAAGGCTGTGAGTTTTTACTAACACTTTGGCCAGCAGAGATTTCTACCTTCAGCAGAAGATGGCGAAAACAGCTTGCCTAATTCTTCAGAGTTACTTCCTTTTCTGATCACCACTTCTATCTTTCTTGAGAGAGTTTATTTTTTATTTAAAAGCTAATATCCCAAAGATATTCTGACAGTTAGTGACGTGCATCAGTTTTAAGTAAGACACAACATAATGCATTGTTAATGTGTAAGTGGTCCAAGGTTGTGGCATCCGTCTTGCACATTGGCCTCTTGTATAGCATGGGATAGAATAAATAACCTGGTTCCACTAATGGTCCACAGATAATGGTTTTAAGACCACAAGAGAAATTACCCAGCAACAGTTTCCAAGTTCCTCTGAGAAAAATGATGCAAGACACTGCTGAGTTGGATCACCTCCTTCTGCTTTATAATCATAAATCATAATCACTTGTTGATCTTTGATCTCAAAGGGCAGAGGGGAGAAACAGCTTGGAAATCTCATACTGTTCACAGTGATAAGGAAGTCACTCTTTATTGATATTACCGGCCCTTGATCTTTTTTGTTATGCTCTACTGTGTTCTGATCCTTGACTGTGTAACACATAGGAAATTCATTCATGTTGTGTGTTAGTGGAACTCGGTGATTACTTCTTCCCAGGAGTGAAAACCTGAGCATAGGATGCCAGCCACAGAGATACTGGATCAAATGCTGACAAGAAAATCTACTGTATTTTCAAATAATGTGTTACATGTGCTTACCCAAAGAAAATAAAATATTTGGACTAATAGTGAGAACAGTGTTGTTCTTTTCTTTAGCAGACAGAAATCTATTTTAGATAATGAAGTTTGAAAAGTTTTCATAGATGCTTGAGTTTCAGGCTGCATTTTCATGCTGAATGAGTAAAAAATAGTGAAAGGAACTTATCTAATTCCTTCAGACAGAAAGCAAGTGTACCTGGATCTCCTATATTCCACTGAGTGTTACAGATTAGTACACAAAATAAGACTATTGGTTCCACGGAAGCCTCCAAGAAAAGCCAGAGCTGCTACAGTATTTCACAGTGTGTCTAATCCTGCGTGCTCTGTGAGAACCAGGATCCAATGGATTTTGGCATGGGGACCTCTAATTTTTGCATGGCACTACAGTTAGGTTAATAGCTTTTTAAGCATTAGAAATTGAAGTGATTTTACGTATTTATGTAAATACACATTTTGAGCATCTTTGGGAATTTAGAAACTGCAGCACCAGCTAAATGGCAGGTTTTCAGATTACAGTTCTGAATGTAGACAATCATATTTTCTCCAGCTTCTGGTATTCATTATCAAAGATCAGTTAGTGAATGAGTCATCCAAAAACTTTACTGTTCAATATAACTTGACTTCTTCCTGGCATCACATGCCAGTCAGTTATCACCTGTACACATTTAGCCTATTCACACACTTGTACCAGGAATGTCTGCCAGTTCACAGACTTCAGCAGGCTGTCACACATCACACACTGAAATTTGTGTGTCAGATCTTAATATGGGAAAGAAGCCTGAATCCATGGAGGCTGGTGTTTGACTGCCATGTTTGGGGTTGAACTGCTTCTCTGGACTGAGCTACTTGATCCAATGTTTTACAAATTATTTACAGACTTAGATGCTTTACTTTCACTCAATGTCAAGTACTAAAATCTGAGGAAAAAATACCATTTCTCAGACCGTGTGATAAAAAAACCAATACAGTATACAAATCACTTGTCAATCATAGAGCACGGTGAGTAATTAAATGGCACTTTGAACTGTGCATTTCATTGAGTGAACAGGTTAGACTGCTTATACTATTAAAAGTTACCCAGTCTAACACTGGGTCTATTAGATCCCTTTTTGTGCTAAGAGCAATTAATAGTACTTTGTTAAAATACACCTCAACAAAACGAGGCGGCTTCTGGATCATGCAAAACTGGCTTCTCTTTCAAGCAAAATTTTACTACATGTTCCATTTAAGTTTCAGTAACTGGAATACTAGCAGACTGCATATAGAACTAGTAGGAGCTCTTATCATATATGCTGTTATGATAGGGAATTGTAGAGAACTTGTTTTATAACTGCAATATAGTTAAATTATAGTAGGAAGCTGTCTTCTGAGATAATAAATTGAAATGTATGATATGTTACTTAGGATTGAGAATTGAGGATATGGAAATAGAAGTAAAATACTTACTATTTCCCCAAAATAATTCAGGCTAGTATGGATCACTGAATAGTACTGGGAATCGGGAAGCCTCAAATCCCATAAACCCCAAACTGACCAGAGGTTGACTAGCCATGGAGACTCTGGGAGGTTCTGTAATTCTCTCTATTTCTGCTCCTTTACAATGTCAGGGTAATGTACTTTCTTGCATGAAAAGGAGGCTGTGTGGGTTATTTATTATTTGATCAGCATGTTTTATACATTAAGTGCCCTAAATACGGCAGCTAGTCTTAGGGCTATACAAAGCCATGAAAATTGTCTAAAATATCAGTAATCTTTGTTTCCATATTAAAAAAAAAAAATTAAAGTATATGACTTGTATGTCACTATCATGTTTTCTATTATTGAATGCTTATTCCATTATCTGTAATCTTCTATAACAATGAGGAAAGGAAGGCGGGGTACTATTGCACTAGCGCCAAACCTCAAAGACTGAACAGATAAAGATAATTCTTACAAGCATCTAAGAAATATTGCTTGAAACATAAAAACAGAGGTAATTCTGGTCTCTAACTATTTATTTGGGAAAGGAATATAGTGCAATGCAGGCTATCCAACAATATTTTTAGATGGACTGGTAACTGTTACACAAAACAGAAAGCAAGAAAACCCAGACTTCATGAAAGAGAACAGATGGTAAGAGATTTAGGTAGTGTCCACGGAATCATAGCATTATAAATTCTTAGGACAGGAATGAGGAAGAACCATAAAACAAATACAAAAGATATAGTAAATAAATACATACATATATACATACTTCAGGAAACTCAGAAATTTCAAAAAAGATCCCCTGGTAAAAATTCAATGAGGAACTTGCTTAAAAATATTCTAGTCAAAATGTGACTGTAAATTATCTAGCACAGAAGAAAGATGGAAACTACGAGATACCAGCTCTGTAAAATCACAAAGTCATTACTTTAGACACAAGAAAAATATGTACAGAAAATGTACTCAAATTACGAAGATGAGAAATGAAGAACATAATAACAGAACTAACAGGACCATGTAAAGACACATTGAGAAAGGTGAAAGCACAAAATGTGAAACATGCAGCAAGATAAACAAAGAAAAAGATCAGTAAGTACATTAGTTGCAAAAAGGAGACAAAGGAAAAAGCTAGTCCACTACTGAACAGGGAAAAAAGCTATCCGGTCATGGCACCAACAAAAACCTAAACATTTAATGCATTTACTGCTTCAGTCTTCACTAAAAAGGTTAGATGCAATCAAGCAGATAATGTAACTAACACAAGCAACAAAGCATTTCAGATAGAAAAAAAGAAATAGGTGAGAGAATACAAATATAAGTCAGCTGGCTTTAAATCATCCAGATGTGATGAAATTCAAGGAGTATAGAGAATTTGCTGAAGCAATTTCAGAAGCACTTAAAAAACTCATGGATGATGAATGGGATTCTGGAAGATGGAAAAAAACCCCAAACAAGTTACCTATCTATTCTTAAAAAAAGGGAAAGCAAAAAAGCTGGAAAACTAGGTATCAGTCAGACTACTTTCCATTTCTAGAAAAACACTGGAAAATATTAACAAACAAAAAGACTGCAAGCCTCAGCAAAAGAGATGATGACTAAGAGCTGAAGTAATTTTTTCAGAAACAATGTCCGTAAGTGGGTTAGGGAAGTGTAGGTTTGGGAGGGTGTGACAGAGAGAGGAGTAAAACAAGATTTTACTTGTTTTATTACAATTTTATTATTTATTACTTATTTTATTTATTACAAAACACATTTGATCCAGAAAAAAAAAAAAGCTTTAGTAAAGTTTCTGATACTAACATAATGTACTCATAAGCTGACTAAAAAGGGTCTAGATTGTTACTCTTACATGCAAAACCAGTTGAAAAACTATATACAGATTCAATGGTTTCCTATTCAACAAAAATATACTGATTTGAGATACCTGAGGATCTATTGCTGGCCTAATCACTGCTTCCCTTAATGAGCAGTATGATAAAATGGACGTTTTAAGAAATGAGAAGTTACGAAATCTGAAGGTGTTGCCAAGCTGGAGATAGCTGTGACCATTCTTGCTGACAGAACTAAAACTCAAAATGACCACTGCATATTGGATACATGTTCTGTAAAAGGAGGATGAATTCCCCCAAGAGAAGTGAAAAATACTACACTTGGGCAGAAATGACCAATGGCACAAATCCAGGCTGTAGAATAACTGCTTGCAGGAAAGAAAACATCTGGGGGCTTTAGTGGATATCAAGTTGAACAGAAAGTCTTCTGTGCTTTGTAGAAAAGGACTACGCTACTTGTGTATTACAAGGAGAGCATAGCCTATAAATATCTAAATGATCTTTACACTGTAGCTGCTTTAAGACACCTTGTCCTGGAGTATCACAGTTGATTTTGGAACCAGAATTCCTAAAGTGTGTGGATTGTCTAGAAGGAATAGCAGGCACAACAACAAAAATCATCAGATATGATGATTTAAACATGACCTGTAATGAAAAATATAGGCTAATAGAAGTTGAATCCCGTCTAAAACTGAGGAAAGATATGATAAAAGGTAACTGTAGAGAGGAACAGAATAAACTATTTGTCATGTCCATTGTGGGTAGTACAAGTAATAATAAGGTTTAACTGCAGAAAGGGAGATTAATGTAGACATAAAGAAAAGCTTACTAGAAGTGACAGCTATGGTCTGGAACATATTGCCTTATGAGGGTGCAGAGTATCCATCAGCGAGATTTTAAAAAACAACCTAGACAAAAACCATCTAGTTTTGTCTGTTGTTTTCTATAACCTACGAATTTTTGAGACATTCTATCTTGAAAACATAATGCTGCCTTTGCTTCCTGGCCTTTAGAGTTTTCTGACTTCTTGAACTGGTTGAGGTGCTCAGTACCCTGGTGACAATCCCAGAGCGAAGTCTGGTGATCCACAAGATCATATAGAGATGGGAAGGAAATGCTAGAAAGAAGTGCTGTCTGTTGGTTGCAAAGCCAGGAGAGATCAGAAGCTGAGGCTGACAGGTGGGCTAGCAAATGGACCAGCAAATACAGAACCAAGAATCTACCTGAGCTCAGCAGTCTGATAGCCTGGACATCTGATAATTGAACTGTTCAGCGTGGATAATCCTAGGACAGTGAGGAGCTTGGAAGATAGGTCAGTACTAAAGAGGAAGCTAATTAGTTGCACTATCCAAAAGTCAGAAGTCCCTAGAGACTCCACTAGGCTTGTAGAAAGAGACCAGAAACAAGTTAACTCAAGAAGGACATTTGCTGGGTTTTATGTGGGAAGTTTTTCTTCAATCAATATTTATCCGTGGCATGTGTAAACTGCCACCAGATCAGCATTTTCCAGCAAAACTTCTTCCCTTACCAAAACACTGAAAAGCAATTTTCTGAAATGGAACAAGACCTCAACAAGTGCAAGGGACCTTTGTTGCTCCTGCTGATGAAATCTTAAGTGTTACAAAAAAAGAAAAGAGAAAAAAGAAAAATATGAAACACACTTCTCTCTCTGAAAGACAGCAGTTCACAGGGTCTTGTTAAAAGACCTGTGTTTCATTTCTTGTTTAAAGACTTGTATTAGGTCACAATGAAGTTTTTACTATTTTCAGGTACAAAAAAAGTCTCAGTTAAGAATGTGTGAGTAACATTTGAGTAAAGAAATGAGAAAGAATTTTTGACTGTTCATGTTTTATGCTCCCCTCTCTTATCCATGTCACTTATCATATGAAGATTAATTATAGAGCTGATGGGACCAGCAGTCACCTAGATGTTTTCCTGTCTCTCCCTAATGATTCTGTATTCTTTAGCTGTCTCAAAATTTCAGCTGGAAGAACAGATTCTTCCCAATGGCTGCACTAATAGGGGAGTAAAACAGCTGTCAGCGGTGCATGGAGGCACAGACGCACATGCTGGCAGCACAAGGGTTAGTAGGAGCTGAGCAGCCCTGCTGATGGTCATGGACCTGGAGGAATGGGGAATCCCTGTCATGTATTAGACAGCTCACAAGAAAGCGGGATAAGGTCTCAGAACAGAACATACTGGTGGACTTGGTGAGGACAGAATGGACTTGGTGTGGACAAGATGGAATTTAGGGAGGTCTGAGAGGGACTTGCTAAGAAGATTTGTGGGGCTTTGGTTTAGAGAAACTTAGGCTTTAGAGCCAGCAGGACAGGGAGACTTACATGAGACTTAGTGAACCTCTGCACTCATAAGTCTTCAAGGCTCTAGAGTAGGTGCAGTGATAATTCAGCTTGGGACAGGAGAATTATCATTTGGCATGTGAAAGGCTCTGAGTCAGGAGAATAATGAGTTCTAAAAACTCCCTCCTCCCTCTAACCATTTATAACCAGGAATTTGGTATGAAGAGGGATCACAAACATACGTAGCTCCTCCTCGAGCTGGCATAAAACTACTGTGCATGCTTTTCTCTCTCTTCCACATTCCGCTTTTTTTTTCTCTTTTCCTTTTTTAAATAGGTTATTGTCGCGGTTTGAGAAGGGGGGCATTTTCCCCCGTACCGAAAGGATGCGACGGACTGGTTTTGGCTGGGAATCCTGCCAAAACACACAGAAAACTTCTGATGCTCATTAAAAGTTCTGATAAGGGCTCTAATTGGGCGAGAAAACTGATAACACAGGTAGTAAGCGATGGTAGCTTTACCTCATACAGGACTCCGAATTTCACTCTCAGAGGGATGCCTCAATTTCAAAAGCTTCTGTGCTGAACTTTTAACTTAAGAGAAATATTTCTCTCCTCTAATAAATTCAGTGTAAACATCAAGATATGGGTTAGTTGTATAGCCTCTTTATGGAGAGAAATGTACTCCTGTATGAATCTTCCCACTCTAAAACATACAACTAATATGAAATAGACCAGTCATGACCTGCAGATAGACATTTTTCTTCCCAACTATAAAAATTACCTCAGCTGAAGAAACCTAGACTGAAAACAGCTATAATTAAATGAGCTAAATCCCAGCTCTTTGCACTATAAAATCACATTTTAAAATGTTATTCAGAACCATTCATGTACATTAGTAGTTAACTATGTACCTAAAAAATGGATAAATTTATGATAGAATTAAATAGGCATATTTTTCTGGTGTTCATAAAAATTAAATAGCATTAAGATTATTGTAATCTGAGTACATGGTCAAGGACCACATTGTTTTCTTATGTTAAATGTATTTTTATGTTCCTATTTTGATGAGAACTTAGTCTGGTTATTACCGACAACTGCATGCCCACAAGTGGCTCCTAAGTCTTTATTAAATATGGAGGTCAATCTTGCAGAAACAAGTGACTGTCTTCAGACTTGGGTAACTGCAATTCATATTACAAAAGCTGATTCACTACTTTATTACTTTACTACTACTCTTTGTCATATTAATACAGTTCATTTTCACTCACATGGCCAATAAATGAACCCCTGTGAGACTTTTAGAGTATAACAAGAGTTCTGCATATCACCCAAAAAAGCCAATGATGGTAAACAGATTGTTTTTCAGAAGCTGTCCTGTTGCATTCCAACAGCAGCTGTCAGTGCTCCCTTGTGCACTTACATTGTTATTACAATACCAGATCAAAATTTCTCTCATTAAATAACAACATTATGTCATTTGCTTTATTACTGTAATTTGGAAGTACTGCTCTGCTGTGCTTTGCAGAATCAGTCATGTATACAAACAGTTAATCAACGGGTGGCAACCACTTTGTAAAACTACATTCTACACTTGTACACCTGTCTCTTGCTCTTGTCAGAAAACCTCAAGCAATTATCAGAATTCTTTATGAAAGCCTACCGCAATACTTAGTTAAATCACTTCACTAGATGCATTCTACCTATTACTTACTCCATACTTTAAAAACGCAAGATAATATAACATCTCTCATCTAAAACTGCTGCGGCATTTTAAAGGAAACATCTTGAATTCTCAAAATTGTATTCTAGAACTTCTCTACAAGAGGTAAATCATAAAGCATAGGGGCTGTTTCCAGATAGCATTTCCAATACTATACCCGGAGGTTTTTTTTATATTAAAAGACCCTTTAAATATGTATTCTCCTTTCGTCACACCTCTCTGTCATGCAGTCATATGCTTGACACCAAGACACAACAGAGTAGTAAATATAATCTAACAAATTAAGAACATTATTACCTTACTTTTTAAGTGTCTTGAATAAGTCAATTTCCTTCAGAACTAATATTCAAAGCATGTCAAAATTAGCTTTAAAATAACTCAATTACTGAAAAAGCAGTATCTATTTTCACCTCAAACTTTTACAGACTCACATGCAATTCCACTAGTTGACATAATATGCTTGAAGATAAAGCCAGATACAGCTAGAAAAATTTAGTTACCAGAGACACCAATAACAAAATATTCATACTACTTTACTTACTTCAAAATACTCCTTAGGCCTTCTAAGATGGTGAGTGGGATGATTACTGGGATGATTAAAGTCAAATTATCATTAATTGAAATTGAATATCTGCACAATTCCTAGAGAAATTACTCATGGTCCCAGGAAGAATGATTTGAATAGAGTCTGTGACACAAGCTAGTTAGTTTACAAACGCATGCAGAGACGGCTCTGTCCCAGAAGCCCATCCAAGTTAATGGAATCCTTTCTGCTGACCTAAATGGATTTCGGACCAGAAGTTAAAACTGCTTTTATCTTCTGTATGTAGTATGTACGTATCACATTGAGGAACACTATCAGAAGACTACACTGTCTTTCAAGGACATACTTAAGAATAATTTTTAAAATGCGAAGTGCACAAAATTTCATGCATTAAACTCATGTTTATGTTCACAAAAAAAAAAAAGAAAAAAGAAAAAAGACTGTATCTATCTAGATATTAGGGTTTAATCTACAGGCATGTCCTTGAATGACATTATGACATTATTATTGGAAGTGTCTCCACTATATGGGTTGTTTAGTGGAGGTTCTTTCACCCTTAAATTCTTGTGTCACAGCTGCTTTATCAACATCATGCTTATTCATTTTCTTGAATGGCTGGCTGAGGAGTCCGGAGCAGCTGGATAGTCAGCAACTGTGAGAAAATATATATTCACTCCCGTCTTTGCTAGCTGCAGCAAATGAGAGCCATTTATCGAATGAAAAGTATTTTAGAATGTGGGCATATATGACTGTTTTGAAGAAATGTTTTATTACATGAATCTTTTGAATGATGAGAAGCTTCCATGGTTCTTGAAGATTTGTTCATAAGGAAGAGATTTATTTGGAACATTCTTGAAAGGAAAATAGATGACCATTTTAATTGAGAAGGTAAATGGTGGGGTGTCTCATCTGACTTTGCTTGCTAGAAAATACAATAGATCAAGAGTTCTACTTCATATTATCAAATACTGCTATTTTACTTCCTGTCAAAAAATAGCTTTTGTAAGTATAGCTTCTACAACATCTGAACATATTACTGTACACACACTCAGTGGCAGCACAGCTTATAACACTATTAACTGAACTAAAACACCACCAATACGATGAGCACATGAATTTTTATAAAATGTAGTTAAGAAAATGTTTTTGTGCATCTTAATTTTTAGGTTCACATACTTTGAGCAGTGGTTTAGGTTTTAAAATAGGCTGTTCTAGAAAAAAAAGAGGTGCAGACTAAAAAGTATATTCAAGGATGAAATTAATTTTGTGCTGAGGAATGTCTTTGTAGATATGCTGGTTATGTCAACTCCTTCATTTACATGTTATAAATACTGTCCTTGTGTGAAAGGCTTCGACTATGCATAATGTATTTTTCGTACTGAGACAACCTATTAGCTTGCAGTGCTTTTGCTCTGAATAATTCCCCTTTATCTCCATTTAACAGACATAGCTAACATTTCTTGTCCATGGGTATTGATGGGGCAGAGGTGTCTGGAAAGTGTTGCTCTGTGTAGCTTTCTGGAGAATTTTGAATTAAAATCTTCCTGGATTTCTCTCCTCTGTCTCAACCCATCATTCTTTCTTTAAAATAAACAGCATTTTTTTTCCCTTGGCACTTACTATCATGACTCCATGCTTAATTCACAAAACCATTGGCTCATACAGCAGAGATGGATAAGCAATATTTGTCCTTCTCCCCTGCTGCTGAAGTGGGTAGCCTGATGATTGCAGGCTCAGGTTTGAAACTCTGAGAAGATCAGGTATAAAACTCAGGCGGTTAATCTGGCAGCTCTTCAGCAACTGTATTATTTTACATTATTTTACATTCCATATTATTATTGTATATGAACACTTCAGATCTCTACTCAGCGTATGTTCTAGTATCTTTGAAATCTGTAGGAACCAAATACTTTTAAGTGGCCAGTAACTGTAGGCACATGATGAAAAACCTCAGATCTTTCTGAGCACATTTCACAACAACATTAAAAATTAAAGTCACCTATTCATCTTTGCATCAGATGCAAAGCATACCACTCATGGTGCAATTAATCTAAGCAAAGTTAGCCATCTGCAGTGTAGATGTGCACTTCGGGTACCAAGTACAGATTTTTTCACAATGGTATCAATGCAGTTCCAGTGGAGCAAGCTGGAATATGCCTCGTTTTTCCCATTGAGTCCATTAAGGAGTCAATATATATGATAAACATGCAAAGTAAAATGGAGAAATTCTAGATTAAGTTCTTGAATGTAATTTTTCCTATTGCTTACTATAAGGCAAACTTTCTCAACACTGGGACACCTGCACTTTAGTGCCTTCACATGTTGGAAGCCTCATAAAACACTTAGTCATGGAACGTGCTACTGTACACTGAGGTGGACAAACTGCATCTGAATTTTAATTCCGACATATCCCATCTTCCAGGGTTTGCTATGTGCGGAATAAAATGACTTTAAAGGAAATACGAGTGTGATAAGATGACATAAAGTAACAAACGGATACGTTTTAATCTGGATAAAATGTGGAGAAGCCCAAAAAACATATGACGACAGAAAAAAAAATGAATTCATTCCAAATGTTACACTACAGCAGGTTATATGATTCTGCCAGATGTTTCTCTTTACACAAACTTTATTATGCCACAAAGGGCAATTTGTTTTAATGAGGCTATTTTTTGAGGATAATATTTGTTCTGGAAAGCAGTACTTCTCTAGCTTCGCATACTAATGAGAACAATTCCCTTTGATTCACTGGTGTTACCATTCTTTTGTTGAGTCAGCCAAAACATCAATTAGCTGCACACATGCTGCAAGAGTGATAAAGCAGGAAAATGCTGATTAGGGTCCCAATCCTGAAAACTCTTGAGCAGTACCATAACTTAGCGGAGCTCTTTGCATGAGCTGATTGCATGATTAGGAGCTTATGTGAATGTACTTAAGTCCACTTGGCAGCTACCTTTTTATGAAAAAGTTTAAGTATCTCTGTTGTTTAGGTTGTGTTATCTTTAGCAGTTTGTCCTTCCAGGGTATAATATAGTTGCAGACTTTTTTTCTTCAACACATATTCACTGTGTATTTCTTAGGTGTTATGTATTACTCAGCTAGTGCTTCAAATTTAAGTTTGAACTCTCTCTGATGTAGAGCTGGTCCAAAATTCAAATATATAAATACAAGTGCTCCCTTATGTCCTCCTGGATCTCCCTGCATTTATTTGCACTCTTTCACACGACTATCAAAAAGGCTACAGCACCCTAAATTATATCCTGAAAAGAAAAAAAGTAAAATAAGTTATTTTACTTAAGAAAATGAAGATATTTTCATTCTGCTTTAGCTTGGAGGGGTCTAGTCACTTAGGTCAGCATAGATTTTCTCATGAAAAAATTAAGTTGGTGATAGGTCTAGGAAGACTGAGATGTTTAAGCAAGTAAAAGAGAGACTAGTTCATCTTTCAGTGCAGAAATGTGTCCCTTGAATTTCTGAATGTTTTATGAAGTGCCTATCAGAAACTGGGATGCCACAAAATTTATGCAGCACAGGTATTACGCATAAACTCAGAATTGTTCACTTCTTGAATTACCAGGGTGAATAAAATTAGTTTGTTGTCTACAGAGTAATCTCTACAGCTAAAGCTCAGTTACAAAATTATATACTGAAAATACAGTATCTTTTAGTGAGTAGTATAACTCATCATGTCAATTTTCACTATTTGATTTCTAATGATTTGTCTTCTGCTGTTGATTGTAATGTTATAGCAAAATTATACACTGTCCTCTTCCCGCTTATCTGAATCATAAAAAAATCTTGTGGCAAACAGATTTTCGCAAACTGACAAATGAACAGAGATTAAAGTGATAAAGGAGAGTTTCTTCAATTTTTCATTTTAAATTCCAGTAACATGGGGCAAATAAAACATTTTGTATATACTACTTCTAAGGAACCACCTATTGTAAGTTAAAGCAGTTGAATACTTGATGACTTTATATGAAGACTTCATAATAAACTCTGTGAAGACTTTATAATAAACTCTGTAACATTATTGTAATATGAGATATTTGCTTTCACACAGAAATTAATCCAAAACTTTTATTAGTTTCTCTCAGTTATTTTTGAAAAATATAAATCACTTACACATGTAGCTCTATAAGAAACAGCTTACTACATAAATGAACAGGGATCTATTTGACATACAGGAATTTTTAAAATTTGTTAACAGGAACATGCTAAGGATTGTTAAAAAAAATATAAACTTCGAGCCTTGACAACTATGATTTAATAATAAGATCAATGAAGCCCAATTTGAAAATTGGATTGTTACCTCTGACATATCAATTTATTTTATTCTTCAATATTATTCTTGAAGATGAAACACAGTTCATCTTTCTGTTCAAAATTTATCTCAGTGTCAGTTTTGTACTACCTAAGTAAAACTTATTTTATTTTATTACAACTGCACTCATTCATGACAATCAGAATATGAGTCTCTTAGAGTACCATCATGCTAAGCAACCTTAAATACACATTAGATACAGTTGATTGCTTAAATCTTGTGCAGTATATAATCTAAATATAAAAAACACTTAGTTCAATACTTCTTTTTGAGTCCTCATTGAAGTCCTCATAGACTTTGTGTTCTCCTGGAATTTATGTGTTCTGTCTGGAGTTAATGGATTTTTAGCTATGTAAACTCAACTGATAAAGTAAAATGCACTTAGGATATTTAAGACAAAACTTTGATGTAAAAAATTAATTACTTGGAAAATGTTCTCAGTTATAGTGAAAGCACTGGCTTTATGAAGATGGTGATATTATGAGTACTTATCATGTCCTATTACAACTAATTTTCTTTGTTTATTGGCTCTATTAGGTGTTATTAGTGATACTCCCATTATAAGATGTGTATTTTATATCTCTTTTTGGTCTGCACAATACAGCATAGGCATGCTATACATGTTATGATATGCAGAAAACCAGATTTGCATGGTTGATGCATAGAATGAAGTTTTAATTTCAGAGGAATATTAATTAAATTTCAAAAGATACTACAGACACTATCCGTTTCCATTTTAAACAGCGCATATATCTATCCACTACATACTTACATATACTAAGCATTATATTTATTTTAAATCATTACATAAGATAACTTCAGTATTATTTTGAGGGAGAGAAATACAACAACCTTTCAAAATCACTGCTGATTTTGTAGGATCAGATTGCTCCTCTCTGCAAACAGATAGCACATGTGATAACGACATACATTTAATCAGATGCTATGGCATCTGAGAAGGCAAAAGGGGGAGCAATTTGGTATTTCTAACATGCCCCAAAATGTTGAGGTCAAAAAAACATAGAGGAGAACATTGGCAGCAGAAATAAAAAAAAAGTAATCAAAGATAAAGGACCAGAGTCAGGTCCCTGATATGTTAACCTAAAAATAATTTCCTTAAGTCAAATAATGTATTCCTGATTGAACCAAAGGAAGACGACTAAACAAGTATTACCTTTTTCTTTCAAATGGTTGATACCCTTTACACCTTATTTAGTGCAAGGTTCCCTCACTGGTGACAAGGAAGATGCGCCTAAAATTTAAGGGCTAAGGGCCTAAACAACACAGACTGAATCCTGTTCTGATTTCTTCTCCTTCAAGGCAGGCATTTGCAAGAGAATTAAAATTCTAGCAAGTAAATTAACTCTTGCTACATCTGGCGGTTTCCTCAGGATATGATAACATTACATGTATTTGCTCTTTTTTCTCTACAGTTTCAGTCTGAGAAGCTACATGAGTTATGTGACAGCAGTTACATGAATGCCTAAATATCTCAGCTTGCTTATAAAGCCTGATGGTTATGCCCGATGGTTTGATGGTTGTAACGGAAAAGCTCAAAAAAATTGCTGCTCCCAGTTTTATCACAGATGTTTTGTGTCGGGCTCGTCCTGATAGGGAGTTCTGCTTGTTCTTTTTGAGAACTGTAATACTGAATTACACATTTTTTTCCTAGAAGACACTTGGTACAACAACTTAATACCATAGTCTTGGGAAACATTTTAATCCATTAGTGCTTATGTCCATAACAGTACCCTCCAGTGGCCAGACTGCTGTATGCAGAGTACCTGCATAAGCTATTCCTCATTCTGGTATCCCAGCATGCTTGTTTGCAGGGACCCTGGGTTTTATGTACTTCTTACCTAAAGAATAAAAAAATAATCATAGAATCACAGAATTGTTTGGGTTTAAGACATTTAGGATCAAGTCCAACCAGTAAACTAGCACTGCCAAGTCCACCACTAAACTATGTCCCTCAGCACCACATCTACACATCTTTTAAATACCTCCAGGGATGGGGACTCCACCACCGACCTGGGCAGCCTGTTCCAGGGCTTCACAACACTTTCCGCAAAGAAATTTCTCCTAACATCCAACCTAAACCTCCCCTGGCACAAATTGAGGCCATTTCCTCTCATCCATTATCATTACTTGGGTGAACACACTGACCTCCACATTGCTACAACCTCCTTTCAGGTAGTTGTAAAGACTGGTAAGGTCTGCTGTCAGCCTCCTTTTCTCCAACCTAAACAACCCCAGTTCCCTCAAGCTGCTCCTTCTAAGACTCATGCTCTAGACCCTTCAACAGCTTTGTTGCCCTTCTCTGGACACACTCCAGCACCTCAATGTCCTTCCTGTAAGGAGGGGCCTAAAACTGGACACAGCATTCATGCTGTGGCCTCACCAGTGCCGAGTACAGGGGGACAATCACTTCCTTACTCCTGCTGGACACATGATATGGCGTACAAGCCAGGATACTGTTAGTCTTTTTGGCCACCTGGGCACTCTGCTGGCTCATGTTCAATCAGCTGTCAACCAACACCCCCAGGTCCTTTTCTGCTGTGCAGTTTTCCAACCTCTCTTCCCCAAGCCTGTAACGCTGCAGGGGGTTGTTGTGGCCCAAGTGCAGGACCCGACACTTGGCCTTGTTGAATTTCATACCATTGGCCTCAGCCCATAGATCCAGCCTGTCCAGATCCCTCTGCAGAGCCTCCTGACTTTCAAGCAGCTAGACACACAAGCCTAACTTGGTGTCATCTGCAAACTGACTGAGGGTGCACTCAATCCCCTCATCCAGATCATGGATAAAGATGTTAAAGAGGACAGGCCCCAATACTGAACCCTGGGGGACACCAATTGTGACCAGCCACCAACTGGATTGAACTCCATTTACCACCACTCTCTCAGTCCAGCCATCTAGTCCATTTTTTATCCAGGGAAGAATACGCTCTTC
>NW_010405340.1:38941-75443 GCF_000710305.1 Buceros rhinoceros silvestris | reverse complement strand
GCTCTTCCAAGCCATGGGCAGGCAGTTTCTCCAGAAGAATGTTTAAAAGCAATTTTCAATATGGAAACCAATTGATACATTCTTTCTCAAGTTACTTCATTGCGCTTAACAGCTATTTATCTAATTGCAGCAGCTTAAAGAAAAAGCATTTTAAGTATATTAAAGACAAATGCTGTTTCTTTTAATTTCCGATGCTTGCTGTGTGTTTTGAGTTTTCAATTACTGAGAATGCATATTACCCTAAGCCCATTAGTAAAATTCAGAAGGGACTACAGATGAAGCAAACTGGTAGTAAGCAAGAAAGGTCTCGTGAATCAAGTGCCTGAAAGCTTTCCAGCCATTTGATACATATGTACAATAGTGTCATCATCATGGCTTGGCTTCACGAACGAAGATCTGGGAAGGGCTTTTCCCACGCTCACTGCAAGCGATGAGTGCACCCTTCGGGGCTGCGCGGTGGATTTTTTAGGTGAGGCGCAGTGTGCGCAGAACTGGCTCCACCCTTTACACCTGAGGTTCATCTGCCAGGGCCTAGCAAGCTTGGACGGCGACAGCGAAGTCCTCGGGTCGTAGGTTTGGTTAGAGTGTCCTTCTCTTAGATGATGGATGCCTTACAAGGCTAAAGGAGCTCCATCTGCCCAGGTTTGGAGTCAGAGTTGTCCTTCTCCTAGGATGGCTGCCCGAAGGCTAGTGAGCCCATCCTGCCCGTGGACACACTTTGTCTGACCCTTCAGCCAAGACCTGTCTGGCTTGGGAGACCCCACCGGAGGCACATGCCACCACCAGCACAGCTCTCAACCTCACAAGGGCACACGAGCTCCTTCCCCATGGCAAAGGGGGTGCCCGTGAAAGAGACAACAGTGTATGTGGCAAGTGTATCATGCTGTATTTTGAAGGGAGGTTAAGCCTGTAATAAAGTTGGCTTCATCAGCATGCGCACTGCTCTTGGTTATCAGAGCACTTCCCTCAGAAAGCGAAGAACAGCATCTGCTAAAGAGGAAACAACCACAGAGTTGATGAAGGGGAAAATTTCCACTTATGCCTTTGCTATTAGAAGATGAAACAGAAAGAAAAACTGTCTTAGGCACAATGTAGGACTGACCCTTAAGTGACTGACTAGTTACTGTAGCTAGTGGTTCCTCAAGTGTGTCATATGCTTGGCTGTCTTAATGGGAAAACTAGCAGTGTATTATTGTAAAACTTGGCACTCTGAGCATTTCCGGAAAATTCAGACAGATACTTGAATTTCCTGGAAATTCCTAGAAATACTCCTCAGTATCACTGAAAACTGAAAAAACATGTCCTTCAGCAGTATTTGCTAGAAAAGCGGTGTCCATTTCAATAAATATTTTTCAAGGTTAATGAAAATATTATAGAAAGAAAAGTAAGTTTTTTAAAGCACCAAACCATATGATGTAACTGTAGAGAAGTTAATGGTAAAGGAGAGGCACAGTTACTGTGCCAATTCCAGTATAAAACTGTTCTCACTCTTGGCTGTGTTTGAGATTTTCTTTTGAGGTTGTTTTTTTTTCTCTTTTTCTTTTCTAACTAATCTTTCTTAGTCCCACTGCATTGTTTCTAACCTAGCATATTCAAAACCTAAAGATTATTAAGCATGTAAAATAGAAGTTGATTTAAAATAAACCCATTTATCTTATCCTATGTTCCTCCTTACTAGATGGATAGGTTATTTACTAGCTCTTATTAATATTATTAGTCTGGCTGCATAGCCTGAGAAATATTTTCCTCATACATACACATACAGAGGGAAAAAGACAAATACTGCAAACATATAGTGCTAGCCTATATGTAGATATAAGTATATATACATACATGAATGCAAAACTAACTTGTATTAAAAAGAACTGCTTTGAGAACATACAGGGTGAAAGATGTCTTCTGGTTATTTCATTATAGATTGCTTAGGAATTCAAAGACAATTAAAAATAGCACAAATTGCCACCCTAGAGGGAAAAGAATTCTACATACATTACGTCTATCTCCCCCTTCATTTTCTTTTTTAATCGTTGACAGTAATAGCATTCTCGGAATGTGATTCATTACTTAAAATAACATTCTGCTTAGTGCACACAGGGTTTTTTTTTTTTTCCTAAACTACCTGCCTACTACTCTTCAATTTACTATTTGCTTCTGAGGGTATTCTTCTTACCCTTAAGGACTTAATTTAGACTTACAGAAGAGGATTTACGAGGATCATTTCCCTCTCCCTTCTCCTTATGAAGATCAGTGCCACCTTAGCTTTCTGCCTTAATCCTCTGGTGCCTTCACAGTTTTTTTAATATTCAGCATAAATTACAGTTGTTAGAAACTGTTTAAATTCACAGAGACCATTTATATTCATACAATTTGCAAATTTCTTTTTGTCTGACTTGTTTTTGCCATTTACCCCTCTTATTTGTCAAGGGTCAGACCACACTGCATGCTGTAAGAGAGAAAAGTGTAAGGAGTTCTCCCACTCAGCCAAACCGAGGTATCAAACAGTTGGCCACCATGGAGGCAGCGCTCCTCATCAGCTGTCACTCCTTGTTGCACAGTGTGCAAATCAGTGTAGCTGAAACAGTGCACTGGCAGATAAACTGTGTGAGTGTGATTTGAGAACAAAAAGTAAGCCAAGGCCAGATTGTGGATGTCAGCCTCTCTATTCAGTACCTGCTTTTCACCCAGGATTGTACAATTGTGTCTCCCCTGAGACGTGGGGTAGATGCCAGTGTGCCAACTCAGTTCTGTTGGCTCATGACTTTCCTTTTCCTTTTTTTCCCCCAAGATTGATTTTTTTTTTTAAATCACTTAGGTATTCAGCTACTTAGAGTCATTAAACATTAATTTAATCTACTTTCTCATTTATTAATAAGCTTACGTTCTCTCAAGTCCTTCATTTTCCCTTAATATTCTTGTAAAAATTTTATTGACTCTGACTGCTCCAGTCGACACTAATCCACCCTCATGTTTTGCTATACTTACATTTTCCCTGAATTTTCAAGGACCCTGGTATCCATTCAAAGGTACCCCAAGAACTGGAGTAAGCAAATGTCACGTGCTTTCTTTTCCCACAGTCTCACGTTTGTATGTTATGTAAGAGGGTGAAAGACTGCATACACAGTAATTGCTTTATTGCTCTGTGCATTCAGCATCTATCCCCGTTATCCCCTTGCTAGTTGCCCAGCAAGGTACCTGCTGACATAGCGGCAGCCTGGGTGGCTGAAAGCAGCAGATACAGGTGGTGGAAAGGCAAGAAGATAATTTTGGGTCTATGGAATTATAAAAACAATAAAATGGGCTGAGAAATGTGACACTGAGTCAGCAATAAATAATAAATGAGCAGCATCTTTAAACAAATAAAATGTGAAATCATAGTGATTTTTTAAAAGTACAGGTACAATAAAGTACATAAGTGATGAAAAGCAACATGAAATTAATGCAGATCCCAACTCTGCAGGTTTTAACGCATGCTGATTCCAGGAATTAAGATGTGGTTTACACAACAGTCATTCTTTGAAGTGTATTCTGACATCTTGAATATTTTGGGCACAGAGTCCACTTCTTCAGGCAAGGTGAGATTTTTTTTTCCCCATTTTTAAGAGATCCATGCAGAAGCTTGCAAGACAATAGAATCACTGTTTTCTCTTTGAAAAAACCTTGCAGCACTGAACTGTAACTGAAGTTCCGACTCTCACTCTGCCCTGATAGTTGCACCCACCTGACATAAGGCATTTATGTATACTGCCACGTCAACTTGGAACAGAAAATGGCAAAAAAAAACCCCATGAAATTTTATGTTTGGAAATAGGCATATAGAAGTTTCACACACAGGTTCAAAAATAACAGTTCTACTAAAACATAACCCTATGGGAAAAAACAACTCTAATTTCTATAAACATGACTATGATAACTTCATTGTAGGATAGAACTGATAGAGCCTATATAATTTAAAAAGTAAGGAAAAGACTTTCCAGTGTTGCATAAAATCTTGGCCTTAGATTCAGACTAGAAAGATAACCTCAGAGAGACCAGCATTTCATTGTTAATCTCTTCTACGAAAAGACACAAAAAAAATTAGGAAAGAGTAACATCCATCCTAAATTCACATTAATGTGTCAGGACCAGAAGATGCCATCAGAGAGTCCCGATGATCCCACAACATTTACAGGTATACTATGAGATTCAGTTTTGTTTTAAAATTAAAAAAAAAAGAAAAAAAAATTAGTATTTCATCCTACTTGTACTTAAAATTAAAAAAAATAACAATTAAAAGAGATGAGAAAGTTTTGCCATTGATCCCATCACAGAGATCATGTGTCATGTAAGAATCATCAAAAATACATTGAGTTTAGAGGAATATTACCATCAGCGCTAAGTTTGTGTTTTGAGATAAGTAGGAATACTTCCTGCTTTGCCAATGCCGTAATCTTTAAAAGGAAACAAGTACTATGAACAAATAGGTGGTTAGCTGATTCTGGATTTTTTCTTTTTTTCTGCTGCATTTAACTAATTTACTTAACTCTAGGGCTGCCTTTATTTACCACTACAATAAAACATTAATTTAAGGCATTTTAGAGATTTGATTTCTCTGTCTACTGTCTTATACAGGATGACAATGAACCGAATTTCTTCTTTTCTTTTTGTCTATGGGCCTGAATTACCTGTTTCTTTGTTCTTTTTAAAATTCAGGTTTGTGCTGTATTTAATATTCTTAGCATCATTCTTATACAGATTATTTAACATTCCTAGCATCATTTTACATTTACATTTTTTGGAATGGTAATATACTTCGATTCCATGAGGCATTTACCCTATGAAATCTCTGTGAGTACCTATATACGTACTGATAATCACAGATACTTCTTCACATACAGATTTACTGTATGGACTATCCTACCAGGATTTCTATTATGAAATTTATCCTTCATTTCATGTACTTTGTTTAAAATTTTCTTCAAAGCCATTTAGTGGTAAGATATGGGAAGAATCACTAGGAGAAAAAAATGTTCTACATGAAAAGAAGAACACAAAAGTAACATTTTCTAGCCAATAGCAGCCTGCTATCATAAGGAGCTACAAAAACAGTGTAATATAGCTGTTATTGGAAGGATAAGATTGACGTTGAAAGGAAACATAAAGGGTGGCATTTGGACAGAATTCAAACAGGTGTGAAGATGAGGCAAAAGGGTAAAAAAGACACATAATAAACAACAGCACAGAGAGTGAATCATGGCCGAGAGCTTTTTGTAGATGTACAAAGTAAAGATGAAATTATCAATGTAAATGAGAGATGACAGTGACTATACAGGTAGGAATCTTATTTGGAATCTCCTAGCACATCTCTACAGTGTAAATTAGCCTTGCTCTTACACTTTTCCCTCATAAAACAAAACGTAGTGCTGCTTTTCCAAAGATTCAGAGCATCATTCTTTCTCTCTAGAAAAGCAAGTCATATAAAACCACCTCAAAATAAAATGATTCTAATGATTCTAACTCAGAGTTTGATTCAGGTTTATTCCTGTGATTCCAAGTTAATGCTCTTTCCTCCCCTCCTTCCAGCCCCATTATGGCAAAAGGTTTGTCCTTGCTGCAGGGTGTGCTTGTGCCAGACTGGTGGGACTAAACAACACATCTGAGGTCAATGAATTTACAGATGCATGTAGCTGCAGCCTCTACAGATATGTGCCATGGCATAGCCTGGGTCACCTCACTCAAAAAACAAAACCATGACTGATAAAAATTAATTTCAGAATGATCTCAAAATCTTTGTGGCATTTATTCAAGTGACAAATGCATGCCTATAGGGAAATAAACACACTGATGGACTTTAAATTAACTATTACCCATCAGGAAGGAAATTCTGGAATCATTGTAAGTCACGTGACAAAATTGTTGACTAGCTTCTTGGTAGTTGTCAAACATGGGATATTAAGCATTACCGTAAAAGAGAAAAAGAACAGAACAACCAATACTATTTTTCACAGCATAAATGGCTAAGTACCAAGTATAACAAATAATGAATACTGTGCACAACCCTAATCATCACACATTCAGAAGAAAATGGTAGGACCGTAAAAGGTAGAGAAGAGGGCAATATCGAGCAAGCAAGGACTAGCTTCTCCATACTGATTAAACAGACCAGAACTCTTCAGTTTGGAAAAGAGAAACAAGAGAAGGGTGGGAATGAACAAAGATGTAAAAAATCATGGGGAAACTGAACAGAGAATGAGTCTTCATAACTCCTGGCACAGACTTGAAGGTATACTTCCTCTTGGGGTGCCCCATGGAGCACAACTAATGTAGCATAATTATAAAAATAGGCGTGAGTGCTTTTCATACAGTCTATAATTATTCTTACAGGATGCTGTGAAGACCAGAAGTAAAAACAAGTTCCAAAAGTAATTAAACAAATCAGGGAGAACACATCCCCCAGCAGAAATCTCTGGACACTGGCTTTGGTTCATTTGCCATATGGTGTGAGGCTACAGTATGGGAAAGATCTGCAAATGATTTTGTTTCTCACATTCTTTTCCCAAGCACATAGGAACACAAGGGAGGGTACAGGTCTCAATGTAATATTGACTCTCTAGGAAAATCTGGACTCTAACCCTAATGGTAATCCTACAGGAGTATATTCCTCCTGTTTGTCAAATGCAAATAGCCTACCATGGTCTAAAGCAGTCAGCTACACTGCAGTCTAGCTTGTGGTCCAGCTATTTATACCTGCTTTAACATTCTTTTGTTATATATACTTTTGCATTAGCCATAAACATTCAGAATTTGCGCATCCTTGCAGTTTTAGAAGGTGAACATCTGCCGTCTCACAGGAGACAGGACCAGGCAACCGTAAGTGTTCCCTTGCAGTGAAACACCAATGCACAATGTATTGGGATGTAAAGGATAACTTCATAACAAGCTTGCTCTTTACAAGTTATTAACATCAACATTTTCAAAGAAACTTTTTTCTAATGACATAGTCACAAACCGTTATTGGAAATTCTCACGGTTAATCACAATGATGTGAATTTTCCTACTACCCCTGGATATTAGACAAAAGTCTTTGCTTACTCAAGGAATTCCATGCTCAATAGAAAAACCGAAGAACAAAAGAACCAAAAAAAAAACCCCAGCCTGATGCAGTTCAAAAGACGCAAAGAGATGCTTAGGGATTCTGTAATATTACAAGAATGTCTTCGCTGATCTACATGAAGCATGACAGGTATAATCCAAGCTTCGACAGGAAAGATTAGTAAAAATCCTACCACAAAGACATGCAAAACATCAAACTATGCTGCTATTAAAACATCACTTTTTAATATGCATGCAACAACATTTCAAAAGAAGTAAATGATTCAATATCGCTAGGGGGAACCTCTACTGTATTTCATACTACATTGCATCATTCATTAAGAATATGAGATGTTGAATGGAATATTAATAGTACCATATATGTTATGAAATGTAAGTAATGGACACTAGATCGAAATTCAGAAAAAGTCTGCCTTTGTTCTTTAATCTGCCATTGATGACCTGTGGGAAAGAAAGCAAATAAATTAAGGGAAATAATTTTACTGCTTTTGTTCTGCTTCTCTTTCTCATTTACTTACACTGTGAACTTTTCATGATTGAGTCTTCCCTTATTACTTGTCTGCACAGCACCAGAAGCATGGGAGTCTCAGAGAAATATGTGCTTTGATGTGTTTAAATAGCTATTTTAGCCATAATGAGATCTTTTATTTATTTTCCAGCACTGCCTAATCTCACAGGTTCAGACACTCCTTTTCATGCTTCCTCAGTTGTCCTGACAGTTTCCTGGATAGCCATTGTTTGACATTCGCATATCCTATGTCAGAAGTGTCCTGAACCAGGACACATTTGGCTCCTTCCCTCTTATACTCTGAAGTAATCTACTGTCAAATCAAATGACATCCTCCTCCTGCCTAAACATCTGAGAGAACTCCTGTTATTCAGTCTTCACCACAAGCACCTACACCTCCACAAAGTAATGCAAGTTTGATATAATTTTGCTTAATCACTAAGTTTCTAGACCATTTTCCTAGGAAGTAAGACAACTGTAATCTAGATCTTCAACCTGATAAAGTCTGAACACAAATTTTCTGTCTTAGGTGGATACCCATGTCAGAGCATCTGGTCAAAGAAGCCACAGAGACCTGAACAACATATTAAGGGAGGTCATGATAAGAATAAACGTGGTCAGGCATGGATACATGGAGTGTGAGAATGTTTTTTGGGTTGTGGTTTGTTGGTTGTTTTTTTGTTTCTGGGGTTTTTTTGAAGGATAAGGAAAGGGAAGGTGACAAAACACACAAAGACATAAAATTTGGCCAATTAATGTTAACAAACAATCACCAGAAACAAACCTGGTCAGTCACACTAATTGAGGGTCTATCAAGAAACTGCAGGCAAAGCTGGACTTTGCAACTGATAAGTATGCAAACCCGGGCATCCTGCATGTTGGAGGGTTTCAGTAGGACTGCGCCAACTGATGAGCCAATGTGCAGGGAACGGGGGAAGCAGGGAGGGGTTGGGGAGGCAGGGGTATAAAAGGGGCAACTGCATGTTAATCAGAGCCGGTGAGTGCTTGTGTGGCAAACGTTTGCATCTGATCACCACAGTCTGTCCTGTCTTCTCATTAAATATTTTCTTAACTCTGTAATCTCACCCACCACCCGATGTGTGTGCTGCAGACTCAGCAACATCTGCTGGTGAGACCTGAGCGTGTGTGAGTGAAATCTAGGGGCAGCTACTGGAGTCCAACCAGGGGTGTGGGCTCCTGGCCTGTGGTGCCAGCTGCTGAAGTCAGTCGGGTTTCAGCAACAGCTACTGGAGCCAGGGTGGGTTTATTTTATCCCCAGACATTGTGAAAGGCGTGTGTGCCAAAAATCAGCTTCTAGGGGTACTGCAGTGTGAGGCGAGTGAGAGGCTCAGAGCTGATGGCTGAAGCAGGACAGTGGGGTGTCGGCTGCTGGGCGAGTATGAGTGTCTGTGTGTCCCCAAACTGGATGTGCATTGGGTGTACCTGGGTATTGGTTGGCAAACTGCAAGCTGGACTTGACAGCAAGTGTGGAGGGCTCTCAGGTCATGGCAGGGGTATCAGATGGGCAGAGGGTCCATGCTGGCATCTGGCGAGACCCACGAGTGTGGGGGGCCTGTGGGATGAGTGTGTGAGTGCTGCATGTCTGCAGTGAGCACCCAGCTGAACCAGCTGGCGAGTTTGGGACAGTGTTGGGCAGCTCAGAGTGGCTGGATCCAGGCAGAGCTGCCGGGTGGGCAGAGAGTCCATGAAGGTACTCAGGGGATCCATCAATGTCTGTGTGCTTGTGAAGTGTCATGTGTGTGCTGCACTGGTGACCTCCTGTGGCAGCTTGCATGCCTGGTGTGTCAGTGTCTTCTATGTGTGCATGTGTCTCCACACGCATCTGTCCCTGGGCTCAGTTTCACCACTGGTCAAGCCTGCAAACCTAACCCCTTACAGCCGTCACACACATACGGACTCACATGATTCTTCAACCTTCCTTTTGACGTTGGAGACAAAGGCAGAAGCACAACAATCATTAAGCCAAAGAAGAGCAAGAAAAACGAAATCTGACTGACTGTCGCAAGAGCACGAGGCTGCAAGGCAGAAAACTTGAACCCTGGTTTATTTTCTATCCAAAGATTCCTGTAAAACGCCCAAGCACTCCACAGATAGAAATTGAGGTCTGCCTCTAGCTACACGGTTTCTTTTCTGACTGCTTAACATAGATTTTGAGATTATCAACACAGCAACTTTTTCCATTCAGTCTGTAACAAAATCTCGTTAGCAGCAATCCCTAGCTAGAAAGTTCTTTCTCCTTTTTTTTGGCAACAGTGCAAAATTTTATATTTTGCAATTCTTACTTCCAGTTTAAGTTTATTGTATGTTATGTAATGCTTGGTCATGACAAATATAAAGAATAATTCAGTAAACAAAAGCCATTTAAGTTAAAAGTTACAATACACACAAAGTATATCTTTACCTGCTTACAGTTTGCTGGGAGAAGGTGGGAAAATACAGATTTTTCATACATACATACATGCAAAATAACACTTCTAATGCAACTAAATATACATGATGACCAGCATCTGAACCTCCAGATATTTAAAAAATATCAAAAGTAAAAACACGCAAAATAGTGTCTATCAATATAGTTTTAAAACATCACCATCTGTTTCACCTTGTGTCAGGGCTGTGGAAGTTCATGTTATGCATGGTATATTGCCATAAGCTAAACAAGGAAGGTCAACTTCATCTTAGAAGTAAAAATTAAAATCTGCAAATAAAACGTAAGGTTTTCCTCTATAATCTCTAATGATGCTATTTTCACTTCTCCCAAATAGCCAAAGCTTTTGAAAAGAAAGAGAGGAGGTTTTTTTCTTCATTTCAGCTTCAGGGATGAAGATCTATCATTTTTTCATCCTGGAAATCCTGAAAGGAACTGTATATATTTGAGATAACTCTGAAAATATTGTATCTTGTTTGATAGTACAGACATTTTTAATTGCTTCGTTATGATTAAGATCATGACATAGATGAGGTCAAATAAAACAACAGAAAAGAAGAACTGAATAAGACACATCACCATAGAACAGCCCAGGTTGGAAAGGATTTTGAAAGATCATCTGGTCCAACCTTTAGTTGGAAAGGGAACCTGGATAACATCACGTAGCATCCTGTCCAACTGCATCTTGAAAACCTCCAATGACAGGGATTCCCTCTTGTCCCTGGGTAAGTTGTTCCCACTGTGACTGATTGTTCTCACTGTAAAAAATTTCTTTCTTATATTGAGATGAAGCCTCTCCCAGGGCAACTTGGAGTCATCGCCCCTTGTCTTCTCCATGTGGCTCCTGTGAACGGAAAGCCCCTATACTCTTTGTAGCTGCCCTTTAAGTACTTTCAAGCTGGACTTCAGTTGGCCCACCCATTTGACAGTAGTTAAAAATCTGGCCATCTTATTTCATTTTTTCTTGAACAGTGTCACTTAAAAAATGATTGAGAGACTCTAGACAAAGGGGACTCATTAAACTGTGTTTGCAATCATTACGGAGAGCAGAATCACACGCTGAAGATCTTCAACACTCCAAGCTGTGCCTGGAAATCTCCTGTAACACTGTTGAGGTGCATCAGCTTTACTATCTGTCTTGCTTGCATTAACTCTTATGTTAGTCTGCTAAGGTCATTGAGGTAATGCAAGATTAAGGTTCCAACTCAACTGAGCATTTAAATACAGGCTTATGTAAATTACTGCCTCAGAATGGATTTAAGCACACAGTTAAATGCTTGGTGTACCATGCTATAATCTCTGCAAACCTGATGCACTATGTCATTTTTATTTTACAAGCTCCTCTAAACGTTTCCGAAGTCATATAAGAGAACACGTATTCCATTATTATCTTTGGTTCTTTAGCTGTCATAATCAAGGAAATACAATGCTTTCAACAATTTTAACTGTCAGCCTCCCCAGAGCTCTACCAGGAATGGCTCTGAGTGTGCAGCTCTCAGCTTACACCTAAAAAGATTCCAAGGTATAGTCATAAAGCCACAGTTATCATTGGTGGCCCCTTCTAAGAAATAGGTGGGGTTTTGTTAACTATTATACAATATAAAGAAACATCTAAAAAAGTCACACAAATGCTCCCAAACTAACAACGAACGCAGCTCATCTCCATTTATCTCATTAAATCAGAAATTAAATGTACTATTTTCCCTCTTGCCAAGATGATTAGCTGTCACATTAAATAGAAATCTTCAAGAAAAACATAATCCAGATGTTACTAAAAAAGCTAAGTGAACAATACATGAAATTCCAAAGTTCTTGTCCTTTTTAACTGAGACTCAACTTAGTGTTTTTTACAGCATTTCACATGTCCACCTTCTCCTTCTGCAACACATTAAGCAGAAATTTCCAAAACGGAGATATTACACCCTGGGGTATGTGATTCATCAGGATTCATCCTACACAACTTTATACCAAAACTGAGAACTACTATCCTGGTGGTATTTCATTTTGTGGAACTGATGAACCCAATACTGTGGGTCCATCTCTTGCCTATGGTCTCTGTGGGAAACGGAAGGTCTCTGTGTGCAGTGCATAGGTGCCACCACTGTCCCTATCCTCTTCTGAATTCCCTCCCTCCACCTATTGCCAAGGTGGCACTTATCGCATGAGGCGATACTTGACTAGGTAAGGTTATAGGGAATGAACACCTTCATTCTCATGGAGTAAAGTTTGTTTTCACCCATTATAAGATAGATCCCTCATGATAAACTTTTGCAGTGTAAAGCACCTCTTAATTGGTGAAGCATTCAGTACAGACAGGATAGAACTGGGTTTATATCTGTTTTTTGAGTGCACGTACTCTGAAAACAAAAATATTCCTAGGAATAGAACCTTTGACTTCCCTTTCCAAACAAAACTGTGCATCTACACTGAAAACAGTTTCTCACCTACCTGTACAAGATTTACTGCCAGGTATAACAGCCAGAAGAAAAGAAAGAAGAAAAAAGTTGAAAAGTACTATCTTCACTATAAGCCAGACCAGGGATGAGAGACCTCTTCTAGGATGTAAAGAAAATAAAGTGAAGTAGTTTATACTCTTGATCCCATGCAATTTCTGGGTTTCTTAGGCTGGAATTGGAAGAATTCATACCTCTTTGTTTCCAGGACTATTTGTTCCATCACCTTGCCAGGGATGGACCTGAGGCTGATCAGCCTGTGGCAGGGCCCGTGGACTTATGTATGTCCAATTTGTATAAGTATTCTCTAATCTAATCTGCTCTTCCACCAAGGGTAAGTCTTCCTAGCTCCAGACTTTCCTCCTGGTCTCTGGGTTCTCAGATTTCTGAAAGCCAGTCTTATCAGTAAAGACTGTGAGATCAGGGGGCTAGAGTACCTCCCCTATGAGGGGAGACCTTATAGCAGGAGTTTCCAGTACTTAGACTTCTAAGTAGAAGACGACTAGACACTAGACTTCCAGTACTACCCTTCCAGGGCCTACAGGAAAGCTGGCGAGGGACTTTTTACAAAGGCATGTAGTGATAGAACAAGGGTTAATGGCTTTAAACTGAAAGAGGGTAGATTTAGATTAGATGTAAGGATGAAATCTTTACTGTTAAGGTGGTGAGGCTTTTTCTGGTTGCCCAGAAAAGCTGTAGATGCCCCATCACTGGAAGTGTTCAAGGCCAGGTTGGATGGGGCTTTGAGCAACCTGGTCTAGTGGAAGGTTTCTATGACAGGGGGGTTGAACTAGATTATCTTAAAGGTCCCTTGCAACCCAAACCATTCTATGATTCTATGAAGAAAGAACTCCATGTCCTGTGTCACCTGGACCACTGCCCATTCAGCAGCAGATACATGTTTTCCCTAGACATCATTTTGCTGTTTAGATACTCATAGATTCCTGTATTGTTGCCTTTGACATCCTTCCAGAAATTCAACTTCAGGTATGGTTTGGCTTTCCTAACTCCATCCCTGTAAGTACTGGACAGCAACTCTACACTCCTCCTGGATCATGTGCTCCTGCTTCCTCCTTCAGTATACCTCCTTCTTACATTCGAGTTTTGCCAGGAACTCCTTGCTCATCCATGCAGGCCTCCTAGCATTTTTGCCTGACTTCCTGCCCAGTGGAAAGGACTGCTCTTAAACTTGGAGGAGGTGATCTTTGCATATCAAGTAGCTTTTTTAGCCCTTCTGCCCTCTGGAGCCTTATCCTATTGTACTCTTTCAAGAAGATCCCTGAAGAGGCCAAAGTCTCCCTTCCTGAAGTGCAGAACTGTGATCTTGCTTTTTGCCTTGCTGCCTCTTCTCAGGATCCTGAACTCTACCATCTCGTGGTCACTGCAGCCAAGGCTTTTTTCAGCCTTCACATCCCCAATAAGGCCTTCCTTGTTTGCAAGTATGATGTCCAGCAGAGCACCTCTCCTCACTGACTTCTCTATCACCTGTGTCAGGAAGTTGTCATTAGTTCTCCTCATGAACCTCCTAGATTACCTATGCCCTGCTGTGCTGTCCCTCCAGAAGATATTGGGGTGAAGCTCCCTATGAAGACCAGGGCCTGCATGTGAGAGATTGTTTCTAGCTGTCTGCAGAACACATCCACTGTGGAATAAGGCAGATGTTTTCCTTTCCTAGAATAGGCACTTCTTCAGCTACAATCTACATTTGACCTATCAAGTGATTTTCAGCCAACATCTGAAAGTACCTAACAAATTTGTTAAGATACAGAATGTTGGAAAGGAGACAGACTGAACTGCTGGCTGGGATACAGGAACACTGAAGGTGCCAAAGTCCCAAATAAACAATGTTCAGGTAGGCTGGAATAGATGTGAAACTTGGAGATGTTATATTTCAGACTCCTACTAGCAAATGTTATAAAAAAACTAGAAAATTCTGCTATGACAGAACTTTCTGTACTCTAACAGATTAATCTGTGTATTAAAATAAACTTTAAGCATTTACACCTATCATAAACTATTTACATGTGCAGAACTGCAGTTTAGGCTTTGTGTATATATCTTATTCATTGCTAGATCAGGGAATGGGATATAAAGATATTCTGTAACTGTTATCACGGAAGGGTTACATAAAATAAATTAAAAATATTGTTAATCATTACAATGAATACTGTATAGGAAATTAAATTTTACATTATATGAGAAGTAGAAAACTGATGCACATCTCTTGTTGTGTCACTGACAATGATACCGCTAAAGCTTTGTGAGATAACATGTGTCTATCATATTTGTTCTCTGGTATTTAAAATTAAAGATGTAAAGATACAGTGCCCCTAGCAATCAAGAAATACAATCAGTGAATATAAGGGGAAAACAATGCTGAAGTAAAAAAAAGAAAAAAAATCCTGAAAAGGGACCAGAATCTAAAGGCTGATGTGATAAGTACAACTGAGTTGTAAAAGGAAAAGCATAATTATCTACTTTCTATCAACTACATTACTTGCATGTTGCATTCTGCTGTCTTTTTATTTAATTTCATATTACAATCAATCTCCTTAAACAGTAGTTTCTGTCACTTTGTGCCTTTCTGTAAGATAACAGACTTAAAACATTTGTGAGTCAACTCAGAAGAGCCTGTTACTCAAAGATCAACTACCTGTGCAGGAAATCAGCTTCAAAAATTAATTTGCTCTCATAGTGTATTCCATTTCAACCCACTCTTTACAGCAGTTGCTAACAGACAATGGCAGAGCAGTGAGTAGAAAATACATCTGACAAAAGCTCTGAAGGGGAAGCGAGTTTCACTCTTTTGTTTGCTTTTGTGCAGTTTGTGACCACCCGATTTCCTTATATGAACTTGTGTGAACCTAGCACACTGCAAACAAAATTAACAGGTCTGGTTAAGCTTTGAGCTCCTCTGACAACATTCCAGGTCAATGGACACAGACAACAGTCCCACATAAGGCTGCCAAAGTACAGTAATATATATGAGGGAGTGACAGGTACACGTACTGTGGATACAGATGCACGTTCTTACATGAAGAGTCCTTTCCTATTAATTTTTTGAAAAGTTCAATTTCCATAATTTTGTGCATTATAGGTGTTAATGAACTACTTATTTTTCACAAAAGGAAAGATAAAGCAAGCGACGTGACAAGAAAGCACTGCTGTCACTCCATCTAAAAACTGTACTGTCTGCCTCACCCACCACAAATGACCCTTACAGCAACCCCAGACAACAACAACATTGCACGCTACCTGCATAACAAGCAGCAGGCAGTGGAATGCACGTAGTCCATTGACGATATCAGTTCCAGCAACTTACTTTGAAACAGAACTCTTCTACAGTTTTCACTCACAAAATTCATCAATTTTTAAATGGAAGGTTCAATTAATACCAAAAGCCAGATATAAATATCTGCAGAAATATCTGCATGTAACCATCTTATTAATTTATGATTGGAAAAAGCTATTTATCTCCCACAAGCAAGATGCTTATTATATATTCCACAAATAGGCCACACAGCTTGGCATCCACAAAGGAGAGGATAACTTTCTAGAGAACTTTGCAGACTTCCACAAATACTGACACAGAAACAACTCACTACTATTCGGTATAACTGATACAACAGTGAAAACACATCTCAACTTGGATGCAAAAAGGATTTTCTATTTCAAAGCATGATATCAGTAAAAAAGTATCTGAGGAGCATAAAATATATACACGTGCATGTGCACACACATCTGTGAATGCTAATATAGAATATATTAAATTACTGAACTCAGTAGAACTGTTCTTCAAACACATACATCTTTGTAGTGCATGGGCTACTTCGCAGACTGAGAAGATGCTGTTTGGAAGGTGGTGGTACCCGTCTCTACACTTACGGGCAAACTATGGGCAAGCTCAAGAGCATCTTCAGCTCTCCAGGGACACACACTGTGGCTGTGTCCAAGGTGCACGTGATGAGATCACAGTTGTCCTAACTGCCATTATCTGGTTGCCACTGGAAGAAAGCACTAACTTGCAGGCAAAAAAAGAAGCCATGGACAGGCACATCTGTTCAGATTCTGACTGCAGCTTCCCAGCACTACAAACATTTTAATAGTCTCCTGAAAAACTTTAGAGTTCTCTCTTCAGTCCTCTTTATTTAAGAACTTCCAATGGACAAGATTGGAGAAATGAACATTATAAAATAAACAGCAATACCACTTAATTTTGGGTGACACTGATGCCTGAAATTGCCAGCTGGAATAAATGCAGAAAATACATTTTATGTGTTCTCATATTCTAAGAAATTGATTAATATACTGTGTGGTTGATCTTCTTAAAGAATTAACCTCTATATTCAAACAGAAAGAATCTCTCTGAAAATTTTTGGTTTGACTCATTACTGTTATGAGCAAAACGTATTTCTACAAGGGAAGAATTTTCTCCCCAATTTAAAAAGCTGCTCCTACACTTCCTATTAACTGTCCCTCTAGTATTTCTCTGCCTGTAATATCTCTCTGCCTCACCAGTGCATTGTATTTTTCCAGATTTTATTCTAGAACATTATGTTTTTACTACAGTGTTGAAAATTAATTTTAAGACTAATTTTCTGTAAAATGTAAATAATTATGTACTTTTCATTTGCAGAATGATAGAGGGAACTGAAACGTCAAAGTCTTCCTTACTGTGAAATTAATGATCATGAAAATAATATAGAATGTGCACCAGTAAAAGTATTGTTAAAATTATGATATCATAATAACTGAGAAGCCAACTATGGTGAAATCCATCTTAGTTCCTTCTTTATTGCTGCCATTACATTAGCAGGAAATAGAATTAAATAAGGTGTAACACTTGCCTATTAACAAAGTTGATGTAAGAAGCGATGCATGAATGTAGTGAAAAAGTACTCAGCTTTTTTAACTTTTTGCTTATTTTATCATATTAAACCAATTATTCCTACACTTTCTAAATCCTTCTGAAATATTTTCCCACTGGCTGAAGTAAAACGTGCTGCTGGGAGCAAAATCAGCTGATTCTTTGAAAGCTGCTCTGATGTTGAACATACACAACATGCTGCAGAATTCAAGCAGATGTTTTCAGTTTTTAGGATTAAGGAAACTTTGTATTAATGTCTTCCAGTGGCATTATTCACAAAACTTGACATCCTTCAGCTTCATCGGGGCCTGAGGTCAGCAAGAAAGTGATGTAAAATATTATGGTTAACAAACACCAACAAGGAAACCTATGAGTGTGTACCAAACTGAGAGAACAGTATTTGTGCTGCAGCCTAACCCGTTATTTTTCACAATGCAACAAATTGAAAGCTTTTAGTCAGCACAGACTTTTTAAGTGTACTGTAACCTAAAAAAATATACACTGTGTAATCGCATGTTGCCTACTGAAAAATAAAAAGTGAGTAGTATTATTTAACAGCAAGAATTATCACCAAAACCTTTCAAAAGTATACATCTGAAAGTCTGCAAGGCAGTGAAATTATTTACATAGATCTCCATAATATAAGCATGGCTTTTCTCTCTTACATTTAGCTTTAGGCAAAATACAAGAAATTTAAGTACTGGCACTGTAAACATGTTATTGTTGCAGCTTTGTGAGCCAACTGACTATGAAGGGTGATGGTTGACACAAATAACTGCAGATCAGTCAGTAGCAAAAAAAGAAAATTGTAGCTTGTTCTCATTACAAGGCATATTTCCTCAGTTCTCTTGGTAATAAAACTTATTGTTTGCTTCTAGATGTACTTTCAGTATTTGGAAAATTGGAAAGGAGGATATAAGGCAAAAAGAGTGTGAGGGACATTGTTATCCATGGCGCTGCTGTCTTTTGAAACTAAAAAGTTGTCACTTACTAAAAGGATGGCCATGAATACTAACTATTGCTCACATTAGCCAAGTGACCAGTCCTGAAATGAAAGCAAAAAGCCTACCACATATGGATTTATCCACTCCTTAAAGGAAATTTTTATTTTACTTAATGATACAAAATGGATATGGGAACTAGTTTATATAATTCCTCTTTATGATTTTTACAGTATTACAAAAAATATTTCAGGACACGATATATCCCCCTAATTTCTGGGTCTGCCTAACTTTGTAAGTGCCTATTCATGCAGCTGCCTCTTTGCTCCGGAAATTCTTTGGCCATTTAATTGCAATCCACTGCATTTGCTTATTTCACAGAATCATTCAATTGGAAGAGACCTTTAGGATCATCAAGCCCAACCATTCACCCTGAACTGCCAGGTCACCACTAAACCATATCCCTCAGCACCACATTTAGGCATGGGGGACTCAACCACCTCCCTGGGCAGCCTATTCCAGTGCTTCACAACGCTTACTGTGAAGACATTTTTCCTAATACATAAATACATATGTTTCCAACATAAACTTTCCCTGGCACAACTTGAGGCCATTTCCTCTCGTCCTATTATTTGTTATTTGGGAGAAGAGACCAACCCCCACATTGCTACAACCTCCTCTCAAGTAGTTGTAGAGACAGGTAAGGTCTCCCCTCAGCATCCTTTTCTCCAGGCTACACAACCCCAGTTTCCTCAGCTGCTCCTCATAAGACTTGTGCCCCAGACCCTGCATTTTGTACTCTTGTCCTGTTTAGAATGCTATTTCAATACATGTTTAGGTAGACAGGCATCCAAACTCCACCTAAGATTCCTAGGAAAGCTCAAAAAACTGGAGTCATCTGCAGCAGGATGGGTAACAGCTATTACCTACATCTTCCATAACATCAGTGACATCAAAAATAGGTTTCGACTCTTATGCAAACTGAAGGAGAATGAATCTTTCTGGACCCTGAACACTCGAGAAAAACTTTATATTTTCAGCTGAAGAAAGAACCTAAATTAGGCAGACTGGGCCGTTTGCCTGAGGCCACCATTAACACCATAACATAAAATTATACAAGAAATAGTTTTGCAGACCTCCCCAGGCTGAGTAATCTAAACTTGAAGTGAGACAATGCCTAACTTAGCATCTTAGACAAACTGTATTCTAAACTGTATCTTTTGTGTCCTTTTTTTCTCTTCCACGAGATTATCTTTATTAATTAAAACTTCAAGCTGTGTGCTGTGTGGCTTTATAGGAGTTGAAGGAGTTCAGGTTCATTTTATTATCCAGGGAATGAGAATCAGCAGTTCATAATTCAGCACTAGCAGAAGAAGAACAGTAGGCAGGAGCTATTCTAGCGTATCTTAAAGATACGTGTACAAACTGCATAAAGAAGGTGACATAAAGATTTGAACATTTGGATTTATAGAAATGTGTCATACCTGTAAAAGTCCTTACTACATGGGGCAGAGCACACGCAAGAGCTTCCTGAAGTCATGTGTGTAAGAGAATCTGATTAACTCTCAGCTTCCCCAGCAGTGACATAGAAAATACCAAAAGCAGTGAGAATTTAAATTGAAAATAAGAGAGCCAGGAAACATAAAAATATAAAGGCTACAAATCTGGACAAAATAAGATACTGGCATTATTGCACTGTCAAATTTAGTACTGAATATATAACATTGTGAATAACCAACAATGCTGAAAATTTAGTAGGAATTTGTAACAACATGGTGTAAACCTCTTTATGTGATGAGGAATTTTATTTTCATAGGGCAGTAGGTGAACTTCTGTGGAAAAAAATAGAGCCCAGTATAACAAAAGACAGATTACACGACTTCCAGAGAAGTGAGCGGATGCATAGTTAGCAAGAGTTTTGAGACCTGTTTGCCAGGACTTTTCCCATAAAGCAAACACCCAAAAGGCACCAAAAAATTCAGGGAAGGATCTTGAAAAATTTTTTTTCCTCTAAGTTTTGCAACACAACACATGTAACAAACTAATACTGCCCCAATGTAATCACGTAAACTAATAAAAATTACCTCACGTTAACAACTTATGGGTTTTAATTAAACAATATCTTAATTCATGCTTGAGATGGTCATATTCATAAATTATTTCTCCAGAGCCAAATACAGACCAATACATGTGCTACCTCTAACATCAAGGAAATTCTGAAGGCCTAATTTAAAATCAGAGATGTACAGCAACCCTACAACCCAACTGAAGATTAAGCTTTTGTACTGCCACTGAAAGTGGATCACAAAAATTAAGCAGATTTTAAAAAATTTTAACTGTATGTTTCCACCAAATAAGGATCATGTCTCCATCTTTGAAATTTTTAATATATTGCTAGTTTTTGTTGAAAACTTACTTGTTTCTCTCTCTCTTTTTTTTCCTCAATCACAATGAATAAAGGAAAAAAAGTAAAATAAAATTAGATTCCTACGTTGATTTTTTTCCCCTCATTTTAGTCATCTGCTATACACAGAGCTTTTGTTTTATTTTAATTTCCTAAAACTCCCACCTTGCAACATTTAGAAACCATCTGGAACAAAGAAGAAAAAGCACAGGGGGAAGGAAATGAGAGCACTTACATTTGTGTGACATTTCATGCTCCTAAATGTCTTCGGATTTTTTTTTAAAGTGGATCAAAGAACTTCTCAGATATTTTGTATAAAAAATTCCTCTAACATCAAAGTCCTATATGATGTCGCTATTTTCCTGTAATCACTAGTGAAAAATCTCATTGGTTTCAAAGTTTGTTTTTGCTACTCAGGAGTGAATTGTAGTCAGGCAAGAGTGACATGAAACGGCATAAATTCCCTTAATTACCTGGTTTTTCATTCATTTGAAAACTTTTATCTTCTACAGGCTATATCCTTGTATTTGTTTTCTTTCACATAGCACTGGAAAACTTCAAATTATGACATCAATGAGAAAATAAGTCAACTACTACCATGAATTAAAAAATAACTTTGTGGAATAATTGTCGCCAAGTGAGATGTAATCTTAGTTATCTTCCCCATATATATGCTTTATAATGCAAGTTATTTTTCTGAAGAACTACATGAGCCAGGTTCTAAGCCAAAGCTTTACTGTCTTTACTTCTGTTTAAATAGCTACCAGGTTTCTTAAGATAATAAACATGCAATAGAGGTCTCCAACACCAAGAAGTACAAGAAGAGCATGTAAATACAGTAAATCTTTCCCCTGTGCTTCCAGTTGAGAGTAATTATCTTTGTCAGTAACTGACAGTAATTGATTTACTGTGATTCAACACTAATTATGCCTACAGGGAGTCACTGTTCTGATAAATTACTATTTACCTTCTCATGTGGATTCTAATGTGATCAGAGTTTTCTGAATAGCACCGTCTCTTCATAACAGCTTCACACACCAGTGTGAAAGTATAAAGAACAGACAACTTATGAATATCCCTCATTTATTTCATTACTCAAAGCCCTGGTGGTGGTGGACTTTGAAAAACATGAACAGAGGAGCCACAATGTGATACAAGAGATGAACATTTTCTCTTTCTTCAAGATGTATTCTGAAAAGGTAAGTTAATTATAAGCTATTGCAGCACAGTATCCAAGAAGATGATAAAATGAGGCTGCAGCTGCCTGGACTGTGACTTTTGGATAGCTTTAACAATCTCTTACACTTTCAACTCAAATCTCAATTGAGACTAAAGTGTAATGCTTGAATTCTGTGAGAGCAAATCTGCTGGATGGAAGATACTAAAGATCAAGAAAACTAAGTTACACTGTAACTGGTGCTTTGACAATCTTTGACATTACCTTCAAAATGTCAACCTTGAGCTAAAAAACAGAGCATGAACTATTGAACAGTGTGGATCCTTTGGCCTTGTATCACAGAAATCTAAAAATGACCACGACAATCAACTTCTGTCAACATCAAGAGAGTACCTTCAGGAATAACGTGCAGAATTAAACGTTTCAGACAAAATTCAGGAACCATTTTGCAATTAGTTTAGTTGTTAGCATTTTCTCATCTACATAAACTTTTATGGAGGGTATATCAGCCTTAAGTGCCTGTAGTTTTTCATTGCTGCCAGCTAAGAAAACTGTTAAATCATACAAGGAGTATTACAAGAAATATTAAAAGCTATGAACCTCATGAGAATTCATACCAAGATTCCAGGCAAGGTGCAACCTGATATGCACACAGATTGTAAGAATCCTATAAAAAACTTCAATGCTACTAAAAAGGGATAAAACATCACTGGTGTCTGATAAAACATTTACCAATGTAGAAGTGCAAGCAAAGAATTTGCAAATTTCTTTCCTGAAATTAACCTGCTCCAAATTTTATTTACATGTTGCAAACTTGCATTTTGTAATATTTTTAGTAGATGTATTAGCAAGGATGATTCAGTAGATCATCTATGGGCTGATTAAAAAAGGAAAATGTCCTGGAAAAGCTAATTTCCTGTCAATCTAAATTCTAACTAGACTCCTACCTCAAATATTATATGACCAAGCAGGTAAAGCTACCAGTAAGATGCAAAAATCAATACTTGCTAGTGCTCACTTCGTTATTTTAATATCTACATATGCCATTGCATCCAACATATCTTAAGTCTCATTAAAGAAATACTCTAACTGAATATCACTAAGTGAATAATAAGTTTCACTAATTGAATCTCAATCACTTAATGGTTAAATTTCATGGCTATTGCATACTGCCAATGTGCTGTTCGTACTTTCCCTCTTCACTCTCTAACACAGAATCTTTCCACAGATCATAACACTGGTGATGATTTACTTCATATATATCAGATTTTGAACCGAGAACACTGAATGTTTTTAACAGAGAAGATACTGAGTAATTTAGTGAGAAGCATTTACTTTTAGTAAGCTATAAAGATCATTATACCACCAAGACACACTCTTAAATCCTCTAATAAATAAACATGGGCATTCTTCAAACTATTGGAGTAAAAACAGCACACAAGAAGGAATTTGTCAGCACTTAATGATTAGCCTGGCCTGTCTGAAGTGAAGAAAGTATTTATGAATGTTTGACATGAGTGACAGCACCCAGACCAGATCTTGCTTAACTATTTGGAGACTTCCAGATTGAAAAGCGATATATTTGGGTCCATGACACTTTTCTGCATGACAGTCCCAATTGGCAAAGAAATTTCCATGGTACCAAACAAATCAATGTCCTGCCAGAAAGAATAGTTTTGTCAATAAAATGTGGTTTTGCAAAACCTCGGTCCCAGAAACCTCACAGCACGCTGGGCCTATAGAATGGCCTAGCGGATGAATCTATCATGGGCAGTGGGAAACAGCAAGAATAATTTTTATGCTAAATTTTGTCAATATTACCTTGCAAAGCAGCATAATCTATGGACACTTTCATTTCCTATCTATAAGCAATATATAAAACATATCAATAAGATCCCACTACTGAAGTAGTTTTGCTTGCTGTGGCTGGAGTTCCCATCCCTGGAAGTGTTTAAAAGCCGTGTGGATTTGGTGCTGAGGGACTTGGTTTAGGGACCTTGGCAGTGCAGGGTGAACGGTTGGACTCAATGATCTTAAGGGTCTCTTCCAACCAGATGATTCTGTGATTCTGTAACAGGGGCAACCACAGCACCTGCACAAGAAATCTGGCAGGCTGTGTATTTACCAACCAACCTCTGGCTTTATTTCAGTTAGATTTCATCTGTCCTGAGGAACAGAAAATGGATCTCTAATAAAATATCCCTAAGGGTTATGTCTAGTTCTCTGTAGTAGCAACACAAGCTGTTTTAGGAATGAATTCCACTTGAGACTGGCAGGCATGACACAGAGCCTGCACAGCCCTTTCCGAAGCCACAGCTAGTGGTACTAACAGGAGCCTCTAAAACGGCACTGTCTCTATTTTTGCTACTGAATCCTGTGCAGTATCTGCTGTATCTTCTATACTTCTTGTATCTGAGTATCTTTCCACATTACGCTGCAGAAGTGATACTGCGTGGTTCTCTCTGTGGTAAGCATCTTATTATCTTTCAATTACCACATATCAAAGTTACATGTTATAGTTACTTGTAATGCTGTTTTGCCAGTTTCTGCCTCTGATGATTTCTTCCACCTTTTTTGGTTTTACTTTTGTGTATTTTAAAGTAAGAATGTATGGGAAAAGTATTTGATTACAGGAGATAGCAGTCTCCTAGCTTAACCATTAGTAAGGAGAGGGATATCCCTCACAGCTCCACTATGGCAGCAGCTTTCAGAGGACTGTTGACTTATTTCTCTGCATTCTGACACCTCTGGATCCTGATGCCTTAGTGCTTTTTGCTACATTTTACCACTAGACTAATTTTAGTTGAACACAGTTGGATTTTTAGGTTTTCAAGGAAGAAGAACCTTCATTCCAGGAATTTGAATTAGCTCTGTCGTAAGCAAAAAATGCAAAAACTAAGTCCATCCTTGATGGAAATCACCTGGATGAGTTTCACCTTGTCTTAATATAGCTCTTTAATAAAGTTGGTTTAAATCAGTCCTACACATTCACTTTATAATAAATAAAGAGATACCTCCAGAAGACAAGTTCTGATTATGACATAGGTCCAAAAAGAGCCTTTTCCAGGAATATGGAAATTGTGAGAGATATTAAGAATCATTTACCATGATGCAAATACCTACATCTGAACTAATCACAATAGTCTATACTTGCAGAATCGATATGGAGTATTTGCCATTTTAAAGCACAATTCACCTCCCCCTAAAGGATATGGCAAAACACGTTGCTATGTAAGTGCCTCTTTCTCTCCAGCGAAGTCTGGACACCTAGCTCAGATATGGCCCTCCAAATCATTGACAAAACCTAAATTTGGACAAAATTAAATTCCACACAAAGTACAAAACAACTCAGACCTGTTGTGAGAGACTGACCTCCCTGAGAGAGCATTTACGTTCGTCAGTTAAGGAAAAGCATTAACAACCATCAAGAAAACTGACAGAAAAAGGAAAATTCTGTTTCAGAAATAGAAAATGAAACCATATTGTGATGAAGACATTTTATTCTATATAGTAACTACGCTGAATAGCAAATATTCCATTTTATTAAATGAATAGAACTACACAGTGTTCATCCAAGGCTATTACAAATTGCTTACAAATACTTTGCAACTTTAAAAAATACTTGATTCTGCAGAATTTCTGAAAGATTGAAAAAACACATATTGTGATATTTTATAAATAAATGAAATTAATTTAAAATTAAATAATTATTGATAATAAAAGGGGTCATTCATATGCCTTATGCCTCCCTGATACTAATTACAGGCAAAATGGTGTAGTATTTCTGGCAAAATGAAATCAGACTGTTCTTAAAAGACACAGAATAAAAGCACAATTAATTCCAAGAAGCAGGACTGTCAAAAATAGGTCTTCTTGGCAAGGTTGCTATTTTTTAATGAGATTACAATATCTTTTAGTTGATAAAGGTAAATGAGATGAGAACCTAAAATCCTTGCATTAATAATCAAGACAACAAGCATCATTTGAAGTAAAAATGAAGTAAATATCCCTGATGGTTCATTAAAATTAACTAGGTTCTCTAAAATCCTGTGCTGTGACTAACTGTGTTTATTAAAACAAAAGATAAAACCATTGATGATACAATGTGCAGACGAGACAGAACTGGTGGAGATACAAATAATGATGTGGTGAGGCCAATCATACCATTAAATCTGGTTATTTTCATAATAAGCAGTTATTTGCACAGCCAAAGACAAAATACAGCTGTCAAACACAGGGCCAGAGGAATACAAGACAAATAATGCAGTATCTTGGACTAAACTGATAATGAGGGACCTAGGAATACTGGCATACAGACTGCTGAGCTCAGATTGCTGTTATGACAGCGCAGTTATAACCCAGTCCTTGGGATCCTATCAAGTTACAATGGATGCACCCATCTAAGAAACCAGTGAAATCAGTATTAAAATCCTGTGCCATCTTTTTAAAGAGTGGCAAGAAAGTTAGAAAGGATTCAGAAAACAGCAATAAGATCAAAACAAATCTATAACCCATGTTTTATGCTGAAAAATTTTGAAAGTTTAGCCCAAATGAAGTCAATAAATAAACAACATGACCATGAGTAATACATTTCCATAGAGTTTTCAATATTTCTAGAGCTTTAACTGCACATGAATAGTGATTCCTACGCCTCCTGAATTCCTCAGATTAAGGACTATACAAGGGTCATTGTTGCAGGACATTTGCACTAAGTTGCCACAGTAACTGTTGCCTAAGTACACTCTTTACCAGTGTATTAACAATAGTTTATTCCTTCATGTGTAATGCACATGTAACAGAACTCCGAACACACAAAGACAGTGGTAAAAGTACAGAAACTTCAAAAATGCCTGCACAGATTTTCCAGGCAAAAGCATGCCTAGTAAATCTCTTACCCTGGCCTACGTGGGTAAGAGATGCCTGACAGTAAGTGGCAAAAAACATGACTGAGTTAATGGAAGCTAATACTAGGCTACATTATGTCAGAAATAAGGTACACATCTTTCAGTACTGAGGGTATTAATCACTGAAGTAACTTTCCTAAAGAATACCATGAATCCTTCATTATTTGAAGTTTTTCTTTCAGGAAATGACATCTCTTATAAGATATGCTATAGATCAAAAAAAAAGCCAAAAGTGTCTAAGTGAAAATTACTAGGTGAAATTTGATGCCAAATATATTGCAGCTATTAATGTTAGGTTTTAATGTTAGGTTTTAAAAACATTTGCCCCTGTATAAACCCTTCAGATTAGTAAGATCCTTTAGTTAATATCAAAATTGTTCCAAATTGTTTTATATCTATATGAATGCTTACACGCTCTTCAGTGGAAATGTATCTCATTGCTTTTCACAAAACAGACAGATGTCTTTGTTTCCTATTTCTTTCCACTTCTTGTTTTCTGATTTAATTTGACATAAGAGTGCAATAAGAACTTGGAAGTTCTTAGAAGTGACATGAATAAAGCTATAACATGGACTGAAACTACCATTCTTTGTAAGATGACAGATAGGGAAAAAACCAAAACCAAACCACAACTGTACCTGTGTAAGGACAATGACAAAATAACTTGTGAAATGTCATCTCTTAGAAGTTGCATATTGGTAAGGTATGAGAGATTTTATATGCATATACAAGAATAATCATGTTATGATGAAGTATATACAACTAGGTAACCTAAATCATCTATTCCAGAAACTGAATGTGCCATACAAGGAATCACATTTATCCTATATCGGCTATGTCCAAGTTTTGCCACTAATCACAAGGCTTGTAAATAAATTGGGGGTTCCAGGTTGAGAGGCAAAATAATGGTAATTCAGGTACCTGACATTCTCTCCTGTGAAGTTCCATGTTTTCTATGCAGTGTTTAACAGTGACAGAAATCTCTGCTTCAACCATTGTCAAAGACATACAGAAATAAGACAGGAGATCAATGGCGTAGAGATTACTCTGTGCAGATGACAGTAACACATTGTCTCAATATCTTCAGTACAAAGAAAACAAACAAGACATGTAAGTCATCATTCTTTCTGCATGTTGCAATTGACAGACAGTCAAGGATTGAGGTCACAATACCTAATTAAACTAATTTTATTCATACTTCTTTCCTTCTAATCTCATACCAAGTTAAAAAAGCAAATATATTTTCTTTATGCTTTTTATCACTGGCAAATTTTTATTTGCTTTACCAGAAGGATTGGTTTGGTTTTGTTTTTTTTTTTTACAGTGTAAACACATCTCATGGAAACAATCTTTATAAAAATCTCCTTGTCCAGTCACTTCTTAATCAACTAATTAGAATCAATTTGTGAGTGAAATATTGTTTTATGAACTTCACCCTTCTTGGTTACACTCTCTTCCAGTTGGTTTGACTGTATTTTATGAGTATTATGCTTCAACATTAACTGTAAATTACATAGAAATATTAAAACAAGTGAGTTCTGGTAAAATGTTGAGAAGCTACAATTGTGCAACATATATATGCCACTAATATGTTATAAAGAAGCTAATGAATAGAAAAGCCTCATCATCTAAGTCTTACAGACTATAAAAGTATACTATTACCAAGAATGCCTGAAGTATATGTTCTTGGTAACTTCTGTGAAACTGCATCCTGTTGGAGTCAAAATCTGCACAAAAGCAACTATCACGGATCCTTTATGTACTAAAATTTAGGAGACTTACTATATACTGCTACATGCTTTCTTTTTTAGACACACTGTAGATGTGATGGATAGCCAAAGTACTTACCATGCTTGTTTTTCCACACTCAGTGCAATGCGAGTGTTCTATTTTTCTAGCTCTTCAGCAAAGACTGCAGAGTGACTTACAACTAAACAGATTCTGGCCTCTCAAGAGGCTCAACAATCACCTAAGCCATCATTTAATTACTGAGAAATAACTAGATCATTATAAATAATTTAATAATTATGTTTTAATTAAATAAACAGACAATACTGGACTTAAAAGAACTTACCAGAAAAACAAGCTGATTGTTCCCCTACTTTTCTCAGTCATGAATAGTTCTTCACTTCTGAAGCAGATACGATGTAGTGCCATTGCTAATGAACTACTTTTTTGCTAGGATTAAGTTTAAGACTTAATCACTTCTATGTTAGAAATGAATGATAGGAGGATTCCACTGAAGTTACTGAAACTCTGAGCTATGTTTATCACAGGCTGTTTCACAAATCTTTTCTGAACAATGTCAGGCTCACCTTTGGACTGAGGATTGTTTTAAAAGCCTTTATGAAATACAGAGCATATGACCACTATACTTCAGCAGTGATTCCTTCAAACAATAATGAACAGCTCTGTAAGCAGTTTGCTATTAAATGGCTTTGTGAACCCTTCACGTTTGCTCAGCACATTCTTTTGCAAAGTCTAGGAGACTTACTGAATTAGCCAAGATATTGCTTGGTAGCAGTTTGATCATCTGATTCTTACTGGGAGGATTAAAACTAGAGCATTTCATCTTTGTAGTCAACTTCTACCACAGCAAGTCAAGAGAGCAAAGGCAAAGAAGAACTAATTCGAAATTTGCATTAGCACAATTGTTAATCAGATACAGCTTCTGATAAAAATTCCACATAAAAGCTTTTTGCTTTAGTTACCACAGGCAAGAAGAAAGCACAGTTCAGCACAGTATTAAAATATGCCTTCAAACCTCTTGTGAGTTGAAAAAAAAAAAAACCAACAACAAACCCCAAATGCAAATGCCAGTAGTTGAACTTTCCAAGAATCATAATTATGTGCTGGTATAACAGTGTTTTATTAAAAGCAGACTATGAAGAGATTGATCAAAGTGATGTAAGAACTTTTGTGACACTTTAGCTTCATCTTTACTAATAGATTCAACACAGCTGTGACTCTCCTTTGCCACTGAGGACAATTTATGTGGAATGACCCACATCCACTCCTAACCAGCACGATGACTGCCAGCAGCAAATGTTCTCAATCCACACTATCCGCAAAACTATATGCAGGAAGTTTTTGCTAGTGTGCTAGATGGCACGGCTAACAAGCAATCAAGGGACTGTTCTCACAATTAAACAACAGAGACAGTCAATTCCAGAACACAGGTATGTGCCCTGATGTAGATTCATTAATTAATAAAAACACAGCTTTGATTTTCACAGACTTCAAGTTCTTAGCCGGGACTTAGATGGAGGACAAGTCAAGAATGACAAGTGTAAAACTGTTAGTAAACATACAATGATGATGAATCCAGACAAACTGCTTTAGCATCTTTATCTTTGACCACACAATATTTAAAAGTTAGATCCCTGACTTTGGAAAGGTGATTCACAGGAACAACAGTAAGTGACTAAGACCCCACACAAATGGTGGGGCTAGATGTAAACCTCTGAACTGCACAGTGATTTAATATTTGAAGATCTAGTATTTTACTAACACTGATCGGACAAGTTGTGCTGCTGCACAACACACAAAATGTAACTTAGCTTGAGTAAATGCTGGAAAATCCTGAACTCAAAAGTATTTTGGACTTCCCATCTTCTGTGGAGTTTTGGTGCCTTAGTCAGGACTTTGTATTAAGAATCTCCACTTACTTGCCTTAAGTATTTTCCACTTACGGTCCATAATCAAAAAACACTTCATGACATTCTGAATCAAACAGATTAAGCCTTAAAATGCCACTAGTTGTGGCTCTAGCAGCACTGTTAAAAACCTCTGCCTTGTTCAGGGAAAAAGCAGCACGGCATTAACTCCCTGTGCCGAAGAAACGAAGAAGCTTTTATCTTCAAATTCTTAAGATTTCATTTTCAAGGAAAAGAAGAATATTTAATGCATAAACAAATTAAATTTGGGGTGACTGGTCATTTCTTACTGGTGAGAAGCATTATTTCTAATTCTCATTTCAAAGAAGTCTGTGGCTTTAAACATAGGGCTTAACTTTAAATAAAATAACTGAAATACACCAAAAAGGAAACAGGCCACTACTGGCCACTAAGAGAAAAAAGAACATGTGTACTGTGCAAGACAAGTAGTTATTCATGGGACACACACGGGATATAGTTGGTAGGATGAAACATAATTCATTTATCAAATAATAAATAAAGATAAATAAATTAAAGCATGAGATTAGCAATTCAAATGCATTCTATTTTACCCTCCTGATTTTCTTCATTAATAAGCACCTACTGACCCCTGTCATAACAAAGATAGAAGTCATGCTCTGACAGATTTTGTTACAGAACCAAATCTTGTTGGTTCACAATCATATCTGACTAACAGTTATGAGCACCTACAAGAGCATAAATTAGCACATAAATGCAAGAGAAAGTATCATTCACCACAATAATCCTTTAAAGTATTTATTATTGAAAAAATCATTAATGTAGTACATACTTAACAAGTACTTCATACAATGCTTGTCAATCAAAAAGTCTTTGTAATATGACCTATCAATATCACATGCTGGTTTTAAAATCTTTTAACAAAATCTATGAAGTGTAATTCATGGTGGTGTACATGTGATTGACTTCCATGTGAACTCAGGAAATTATGCCTCCACTGAACACAGAAACACTGAAAAAGATAAATGTAATTCTAAATTTCTCAAATGTATCCTTTAGAAATTACGTATTTTAAAATCATAAATATTTTGCTTGACTACTTCCTGTTTGAAAGAAACATAATCAATTTTAATTTACACTGAAATTTCCCAATTAGGATATAGCAAACATAATGACACTTAAACCAAAAGAAAATTAAAATCATTTTTCAGTGTTGTTCTCACAAGTATGATACTTACAGGAAAATAATGATTTTTCCACTCAGAGGAATGTAAATGGCATCTCAATTCCATTTAATCTTGTAACAGCCTGGTTGGCTCCAGTCTTTTTCTATCATAATTGAAGGGGTTGTGGACTATCTAATTTACTAATAAAAATGTAATGCTTCTGTCTACCCTGCCTTTTTCACACATTTTCTGCTAAAATGTTTTTCCATCTTAGGATACTCACATAAAGATGTTGGTGGGGAGCCCCTTGACCCTGCTTTATGCTCTGAAAATTGCTTTTTTTTAAAAAAAAAAAATCTTTGTTGAAATGCGCCCCTTGCTGCTGGTGTTAGAATAGAATAATTAGATTCTCCTGCTTTTCCAAGGAAAGAGTTTTATGAGCGTTAAAGGATATTGCCCAGATCACCAAGATGTGTAAGTTCAACATCTGGCATGTGGTCCTTTCCATAAAGTTCTGCTGACAAAAATGATCCTTCCCCTTAAAATAAGTTATCCTTTCCCAGTAACAGACTAATGGGGTTCTTCGTTTATTATGTTCTGTTCTGTAAGAAAGATATATGAGGTCTGCATCAGAATACCCATTCACAACTATTTAAGACAAGAATATGGATACAAACAAATTCTCCATGATTATGAAAACAAGTTATCCTTGCTAAAACCATCAGTAGAAAACTAGTGCATATTGTTGATATTTAAAATTAATGTATTTCAATGTGTAAGCTAATAACCATATCATAAAGAAAACACAGATCCAGCTTATGAACCTGCTGCTTTTTGTTCTTCTACAAGTCTATTAGAAAAACACATTATATTTGTTACATCAAATACAGCTGAAGACAAAACTGACATTAATTTCTTAACAACCGAGGAGGGAAACTGAAGGGGGAGGGCGCGAGGAAGTGAAAAGTTCCTTCACCTTTTTGGACAGAGCTTCAGAGAAAGAACAAGTTTCAAGGAAGATAAGAGTTTCACAGGTCAGAAAATACAAATACAAGGGAGATATGCTGTTTGAGGTTAGAGCACTCAGCCATAAAGCAGAATGTAAGGTCTTCCTCACCTCATTATTTCTGAGGTTTTGCTTTATAAAGAACACTGATGCTTTTTATTAAGGGAAAAAAAAAAAAGATAAAGGTTTCTGCTGTCAATAGAAAAGTCTCAACTGCATCTACTTAGACTGAAATATCTCCTTGCTACTTTCACTTCACCAATGATATTTTGAAGGGGCAGGGAATCAGAAACACCTCTTTAAAGCCACACAGCAAAAAAAAATATGAGGCAGTCCTAAATCACTACATACATTTTCAAAATCAACCTTCTCAACTCCCTAAGGCAATCTGAATTTCAGATCCTTCTCTAAGGACCTTATGCACTGGACATGTCTCCAAGGACATTACACACTGTAGAACTTTATTTGCAAGTAGGGGCTATGCATAGTATTTGATTTGACTCCACAAACAAATTTAAGTGAGTTTTTCGACAAGTCATATCTCTAAGCATTTCAATATGAAAATCCAAAAGTATTTTTCAATACCAATTCAAACTAAATATTAACAAATACACAGAATCACAGAATTATTTAGATTGGAAGAAACTTTTAAGATCATTGAGTCCAACTGTTCACGCTGCACTGCCAGGGTCCCTAAACCATGTCCATCAGTGCCGTATCTACACGTCTTTTAAATACCTCCAGGGATGGGGATTCCGCCATCTCCCTGAGCAGCCTGTTCCAATGCTTCACAACACTCACTATAAAGAAATTTTTCTAATATCCAACCTGAATCTCCACTGGCACAAATTGAGGACATTCCCTCTCATTCTATGGCTTGATACTTGGGAGAAGAGACCAACCCCAACCTCACTACAACCTCCTTTTAGGTAGCTGTAGAGAGGGATAAGGTCTCCCCTCAGCTTACTTTGCTCCAGGCTAAAAAACCTCAGTTCTCTCAGCTGCCCTGCATAGAACTCACGCTCTAGACCCTTCAACAGCTTTGTTGCCCTTCTCTGGACATGCTCCAGCACCTCAATGGCCTTCCTGTAGGGAAGGGCCCAAAACTGGACACAGTATTGGAGGTGCAGCCTCACTAGTGCTAAGTACAGGGGAACAATCACTTCCTTACTCCTGCTGGACACAAAATTTTTCATCGAAGCCAAGATGCCACTGGCCTTCTCGGCCACCTGGGCACACTGCTGGCTCATGTTCAGCCAGCTGTTAACCAACACTCTCAGGTCCTTTTCTGCTGGGCAGCTTTCTAGACACTCTTCCCCAAGCCTGTGGCATTGCAACAGGTTGTCGTGACCCAAGTGCAGGAAACGGCACTTGGCCTTGTTGAACACCATACCACTGACCTCAGCCCATCAATTCAGCCTGTCGAGATCTCTCTATAGCACCTCCTGAGCTTCAACCAGATCGCGTAACTTGGTGTCATCCGTGAAATTCCTAAGGGTGCACTCAATCCCCTCATCCAGATCATTGATAAAGATGTTGAAGAGGACAGGGGCGCCAGTACTGAACCCTAGGGAACAATTCTTGAGACCAGTCATCAACTGTATTGAACTCTATTCGCCACCACTCTCTGGGCCCAGCTATCGAGACGGTTTATTATCCAGCGAAGAGTACACTCATCCAAGCCATGAGCAGCCAGTTTCTCCAGGAAGATCCTATGGGAAACAGTGTCAAAAGCTTTACTGAGGTCTAGGGTAGACAACGTCCACACCTCTTCCCTCATCCAGTGGACAGGAGTCCTTGTCATAGAAGGAAATCACCTTGGTCAAGCAGGATCTGCCTTTCAATAAACCCATGCTGACTGGGCCTGATCACCTGGTTGCCCTCTATGTGGCACATGATGGCACTCAAGATAAATTGCTCCATAACCTTTCCTGGCACCAAGGACAGACTGACAGGCCTGTAGTTCCCTCATTTCTCCTTCCAGCCCTTCCTGTAGATGGGTGTCACATTTGCTTAACCTCCAGTTGACCGGGACCTGGCTGGTTAGCCAGCACTGCTGAGAAATGATGGAAAGTGGCTTGGTGAGCATTTGCATGGATCCCCTTCAGCTCCATAAACTTGTGAGCGTCTAAGTGGTGCGACAGGTCACCAACCATTTCCTCTTGGATTATGAGGGATACATTCTGCTCATTGTCCCTGTCTCCCAGCTCAAGGGCACTCAAAGAACAACTCATCTTACTCTTAAAGACTGAGTCAAAGGCGGCATTCAGTACCTCAGCCTTTTCCTCGTTCTGGGTCACTATGTTTCCCCTTGTACTCAGCAAGGATGGAGGAGGCCCTCCTTAGCCCTCCTTTTGCTGTTCATTTATTTATAGAAACATTTTTTTATTGTTTTTTATGGCAGTGGCCAGATTAAGTTCTAGCCAGGCTTTAGCTGTTCTAATTTCCTGTCTGCACATTCTCACAAAATCCTTATAGTCTTCCTGAGTGGCCTGTCCCTTCTTAAATAGCCCAGAGACTTTCCTTTTCTTCCTGAGTTCCAGCCACAGCTCTCTGTTCAGCCAGGCCAGTACTACATGCCACCAGCTTGTCTTACGACACATGAGCATGGTTTGTTCTTGTCCCTTAAATATTTTGCTCTTAAGGAATGTCCAGCCTTCTTTGATTCCTTTGCCCTTCAGGACTGCCTCCCAATGGACTCTGTCAACCAGTTTCCTAAGCAGGCCAAAGTGTGCCCTCCAGAAGTCCAAGGTGACAGTTCTACCAGCCCCTTTGCTTACTTCCCTTAAGAATTGAAAACTCTATGTCCTCGACTGTTTCCTCTCTCCTGTATTCTACTTCCAGCAGACATCTGGTAAGCTGACGTCCCCCACAGGAACAAGTGGTAGTGATTATAAGATTTCTCCCAGACGTTCACAGAATATCTCGTCTGCCTCTTGATCCTGGTTGGGTGGTCTGTAACAGACTCCCACCATGATGTCTGCCCTGTTGGGCTTCCCCCTGATTTTTACCATCATTACTCTCTAGACAATCAGAATACTCCCTAACATACAAGACTACCCCACCACGTCTCCCTCCCAGCCTATGCCTCCTGAAGAGTTTATAGCTGTCCAAGCCAGTACCCCAGTTGTGTGAGTCACCCCACCATGTCTCCATGATTGTGTCTATATCATCACTTTTCCACTCTGTTCACAGCGCTCCACAGGGACTATTATAGCTGTGGGTGTGGACACTGTTGCCCTGGCAATGCCCATGCCTCATCACCAGCTCCCTCCAAGGAGGGCTGAAAGCTCCTGGCAAGTGTCTCCACTTCCCAGGTGTTTCCCTGCCTCAGGAAAACCTTAGGAAACTCCCTGCACACCAAGATCTACCACTCCGCTGCAGGACAGGCTGGCTTCAGAGCAGCTCCCCTTGGTAACTGGTTGTTAGTTCTGCTTACAGAGCATTTATATACTGATATAAGCAAATATACTGATCTGAGATTCTTGGGGAATCTACTGCTGGCCTAATCAGTTTCCCTTAAGGAGCAGTATGATAAAATGCAAGTTTTAAATAAGGGGAAATTGAGCAATCTGAAGGTGTTGCCAAGCTGGAGATAGCTGTGACCATTCTTGCTGACAGAAAAAAACCTCAAAATGACCACTGCATATTGGATACATGTTCTGTAAAAGGAGGATGAATTCCCCTAAGAGAAGTGCAAAATACTACACTTGGGCTGAAATGGACAACGGCACAAATTCAGGCTCTAGAATAACTGCATATAGAATGCTCCGTTTTCTTTGTTTTGGATTTTTTTTCCCTTCTTTCTGAGCACTCTGAGTTTTTGCTTGCTATGGGACATTGAACTGACATACTCTTTAAACTATCATAAACCAAATTTCTCAGCACTAAGTGGAAACAGCTCAG
>NW_010405340.1:23915-38829 GCF_000710305.1 Buceros rhinoceros silvestris | reverse complement strand
CCCTTTTTTTTTTTTTTACATAAAATACATGTTTTCGTTTTCCATAACATCATTAAACTTACTCTGAGTGCCATCTGGCCTTCTAACTTACAGTTGCTCTACCTCTCAAAAGACACCTCTGCAGCCCCCCAGAGTTGGTCCTTATTTTCACTAACCTGAAACACTTAGTATCATAAGCAACCTTTGTAATTTTGCTACGCCCTTTCCAGATAACTTAGAAATGTTAGAAATATGTTTCCCAAAATGTATCCATCCAGAATGCCACTGGTGACCTCCTTCCACTCTGAGAATGGAGTATCTACTTTTAACCCCCACTGTTTATCTATTAACCAATTATTTATGCATACAAGAACATGCGCCTTACTTATGGCTGAGTTATTTGACAAAAGACTTTTGGAGATCCAAGTAGATTATATCCACTGTATCTCCTCTGCCCAGTTGGCTGCTGATTGCTTTCATAGATGGCAATAAATGTGAAGAATGACCTCTCTTTACAAATCCATGTTGACTTTCCTCCCAAATTATTCACCTATGTATTCACTAATTCTATTCTTTATTACAGCACCTACTAATTTGCCCAGTCCTTTCTCAGATGAAAAGTACCTGAAAACCCTAAGCTGAATGGAAACAATTGTGGAAGCCCCTAAATACACAGCAAACTTCCCAAGCTCCATAGTATGACCCTTGATTCCCTGTGTAACAGAAATTATTTTAGCCCTGGTGGCCTACAGAACAAGCTGAAAGCCAATAGTGTGAGTAAAAGCCTGCTATGGAGCCAACATGTTCTTAAACAACCCTTCACACAATTACATAAAATTTTACAACACATAATTCAAGGACACACATTCCTCTTCTATTTATTTGTAAAAAACTAAACAAAACCAACCAAAAAACTACCAAAAAAACACACCCAAAACCAACAGACTAGGGAAGCAACAAAACTTTAAAACATAACAGCACAGTGCTAGTATGTTAAACATTCTATGAAAATATCCGGGATTCTTTTTACACTTAGATGTGAAGTATTTGTTTCTTGGAAGTGTTCTGCATTGGACTGATAACTCCGTATACTGTTTGATGCAAGGCTGGTTACATAAGTTGTCGTTAATGAATTCCCTCAGGGCAGACAGAACCCGTGCTCCCATATTAAAAGAGCAGACTTCTCTTCAAACTAAAAGGTTGAAACTGCAAATCAACCTGTAAATAAAATGGTATTTTACACTGGAAAACCTTGAGTCATTTTAAATTTCAATGTTTTCTCCATCTTTTATATTAACAGACTCTCAGCTGCAGCTCTGTCAGAAAATCACAGTACATGATCCAGTACAAAGACATGGAGAATTGCTCCTCACTTATTATGTGGTTCTACAATATATTACCAGCACTTGATCATACTTTCATTAACTGGTAACAGCAGCCAGCCTTCCAAACCAGGAGTATCCTATAAAGGACTGAAAAATGTTGCAGTGGATTTTAAACAGAAGACAAGTGTGTTGAAGCCTGAAAAAAGAAATCAACAAGAGTTTTCAGTTCCAACATTGATCTCCTTACAGCTCCTCAAGCTCCTCTTGATTAAACCTTTAGGAAAGAAAGTTCCTCTTTCTTCTGATTCAACCTAAAAGTCCCCCTATTTTTTACAAATTTTGTATTATTTTCAAATACAACCTGCCACCTCCCCTACACTCTCATTGCTCTGCAGTATCTTCTGGAAAGCTACACTACTTTCTGTCTCATGTTAACAGCAGTTTTGCCACACTATCACTGGTTTCAGAAATCCTGCCTCTCAGCCCGAACTCCTTCCCACAGTAACAGCAAAATATTGTAATAAGTATAACTTGAGAGACTTCATTGAGCAGATTTTCTTTAACAGGCAGCACCACTTAAAACTTCTGTTATAATAAGAACACTGGTAGTATGGTGTTTTCATATGAGTGAATGCCTTTCAACCTATAAAAAAAATAGGAAAACTTAGATTAATTTAGAGCAAACAAGCTAACTCCCAACTGCCGCTATCAGCTCATCTTCAAGCACTACTTTGTTTCACTGTGAAAATTCAACTATCATCTCAGGAAACATGTTTTCTAAAAATAATAAAGATTTTGGAAACAACCTCATTAATCCTCTGTGGAAACAACTGATGTGATCTCTAAACAACAAAACTCTAAGCTAAAAAATACTTTGTTTAATCATTATGGGTTAAAAGAGACAGAACAAAAAATAGAATAGAAATCCACTGAAACACCGAAGTGTCTATATTAAAGGGAAGATCTAAGGTAAAGAGATAGGATTTGTGTGTATGATAGTAAGCAACCTTTTATATCAACTGTTGACACTGCGCAATCAGAGCCAACAAAATACATACACACAGGACATATATGCACCTAAATTCAAGCAAGATCTTCTTGCACATACATCCTGTACATGTATATCTTATGTAACGTTAGATTCTTTCCTTCTGTTTGGCTTTAATAATTAAGGTATTCTCTGAGATTTCTGTTAACTGATAAATTAAAGATATCTCCGTGAACAGAAAAACCACAGTCACTTTTAGCATATATAATATTTCAGAAGAAAGATGCCAGATGCCTGAGAAAATTTTTTTTACTTATTATCAAATATTCATTTACCTTTCTAAAGCTAAATCTTCTATGGCTTTGAATACATGAAGAATTCTCCCCAGACATGCAAAGCAGAAACATACATACACCATTTAAGGCATGAGCCTTACAAAACAATTATTCTTTGTGTGAATAGGACTCCCGAGGTACAAACAATTAGGTTACTATAAATAACGTAAAATTTAAAATAAAAAAATCAAAAAACATGCACATGTATGTGATCAGACATATCAATTAGCTTATGATCCCAATTTTTTATAAATCACCCTTCATCTGAAAATTAAATACAGAATATCAGAAGCTCCAGAAGGAAATGACTATGAGAGTGTTTTACAAATATTACCCTGTTATACAATATTCTCCTTGGAGATTTAGGCTGTCAGAAGATAAAAGGATCTAGCAAGACTGTAATGAAAATAAAAGATCATATTTTCCCAGAAGAATTAGAATAGCTTTGTAAATTAATAAATAGAAGGCATTAATACTCCCCTACAAAAGAAAGGCTTCTTAATTTACTATGATGTATGCAAAAATGCCTTTCATTCAGACTGTTAAAAGGAAGACAAGCAATGGCTAAGGGCAAAGGCTACACTTTCATTTCAATAAAACAAAGCGTAAATGAATGGGAATTAGATGAATATATTAGATGCAGATAGAATATAGCCTTTGGAGAAAAACTGGTAACAGAGATCTAAAAAGGAGAGGTTTTGGTAACATAATACCATCCAAGACCAACAGATGCATAATTGTTCACAGAGGCACACCACTGTCACTCACTGAATAAATCAGATTTCAGTGTGCCAAATTTGCAGAAGGGAATTATCAATAAAAAGCCAGCAAACAGGACAGCTGTCAGACAGCCCTCACCGGGTCACCATGGACAGAGCTGAACAGTAAATCAAAACCCTTGTTCTGATCATGCCACAAGTCAAACTTCCGTGACAAGGAGGACTGCGTCAGGGAAGTATCCTGTGTTTAATTTTGTTCCTCGCAAATCTTTCTTAATTTTTTTTTTTTTGAGTCTCCCTTTCTCCACACCAGTTTCCTCCCACATTTGTACCAAAATTGTTTTGTTACATTTCTACCCAAATTTGGAACATCTGATACCACTACCTAATCAGTTGCAACTGGTACAGTTACCTACGTACTGCCACCCTGGCAGGACTCTGCTCCCCTAATGGTCTTCAGTTCCCCACCCCTTGGGGGGAATTGGAGGGGTCTGCTTCCCCTTCAATCTGTGACATTCACCCATTTCTCACATAACTCTGCCTAGCTACCTAATAAATCCAGCCATCCATCACTTGCAGTTTCTGTCAGCTTCATACACTGTCATTTGTCACAAATGTCTGTTTCTCATGTCATATCAAGTAGTTCCTAACATTCTGGTTGATTACCTCATCTTCAGGACAGGGACTAGTCATTTGCCCACAGCCCTAATGGTCCCATCTACTTCTCTCCATAGACTGAACAAGTAAAGCCACGGTGTCTATACTCATAATTTACATGACTAGAGTTGGGAGGAATCAACCTAAGTCAAAGGATACTTCCATGCAGGACCCCAGAGAGCAATTTGAGCTTGCTTTGCTTACAGACTGGGCCTACATATACACAACGTGAGCTGGCTCCTACCTAAAAGTTGTTCAATTGCCTATGTAGCTTCTCACCAGGGCTACCCTTCCTTGCACTTCGTATTTGTCCTTACCTGTCCGTATTCTTCTCCATTGCCTCCATGAAATGTAAAAAACAAGCAGTGTTTCTTCACCTCTCACCTATCATCTTTGCTGAAAATTCCAGGGATACGGCTACCAACATTTCCATTATACCTCAGAGGTGTCAGAATTTGTTACATATTTCCAATGTACGAAGCCCTGCCTTCCTCTCTTCACATGATGTGCGACATGGAGATCTTCTCTTTCCTCGCGCCCACTAGAAAAAAGGATACGGGCTCATTTTTCCCCTAGCTCCTCTTCAAAGAAGTTGGAAATATTGGGAGAAAAACAGGGAATTCTCCTCATTCTCTTGCCATTGGAGGAAGACAGATGATTTCAAGGGCACTTTATTTCTCACATTAGGAAGAGATGATGGGAATCATTGCCCCCAGTGGCAGTGAAAGGACACCGTCATCCCATCTTGCATTCATCCTGAATGCATAAAGCTCATAATTAGTCTCTGTGCTTTTTGGAGCTTAATACTCTCTGGTTATAGGAAAAAATGGAGTTTCTTGGACTTAGGATGAAAATTTTATTTGTATGTAACTTAGCTGGGTTGGGTTTTCAACTTCCCACCTTTGACTTTTTATTGGTGTCAGCTCTACTTTGGATATTTTCAAGTAGAGTAACATTATCTGTACATTACAGGTACTTTTGCTCACAAGTTCTCCAAAAACTCCACTGAGCAGTAGGTGAAAGCCTTAAGTCTTTGGGACAAAAATACCACAGGTGACACTGTGGAGGAAGAAGTGCAGTTATTGCCCCCCCCTCACCCCCATCACTCGCTGTCATTCGTGAAAAGAAAAGTTGCAATACAAGATACAGTAACAGTTATCACAGGCAGGTTCAGGAAAAAGCCCAGGTATATATAAATATGTATTATTAAGAATGCAGTAGAAGAACAGAGAAAATTCACTTCTGTATATGGCACTACGGTGATTTGTATCATAAAATCACATATAATTTACACTGGTAAAACTATTTGATTATTGGATAATGTGTTTTACAGTAAGGCACTTAGAGAGTTGCTCAGCTTACTGAAACTATTATTGAGAATGATATAATAGCACTCGTATGGAGAAAATGCTGGATATTACATGGCTCTTAAACAGAAAAGAGGTTTACATGTGGTGTGATTACTTACTGAATCGAATTATCAAAGCAAACAATGGGTTCATCTCCTTCTCCTGAAAGAGTTCAAACCAAAATTGAATTCCTCTCTGAAAAATAGTTTTAGCTAGATTTTCCTTATTAAACTCCATATAGATGTAAAAACATAGTGTTTGGCTAGATCTACTGACATATCCTAGCCAAAGATTTTATCACATTTCAGACAAGGCTCCAGCTGTCAAAAACTACAAGTAAGGAATTACACGAACAGGTCTGTGAGAAAATAATACACTTTTCTCACATGCAACTGGTGCAGGTAATGGTGACCCTCCAAAAGTTACAGCTGGTCATCAAAATGTAGAAATGAACTAAACGTCACAGAGTTACACATTAGAACTGTAGTGGAGCACGACATCCAAACCGACACAGGGAGTAGCATCAGTATGCGTCTTAAAACATCTGGAGTTCTGTAGGAAGGGTAATGGGTAAAAGAGGACTAGTTCAGCCTTACAGGCTTGACCTCATTTAGCATGTATGTCCTTTCAAATTCACAGTCCAGAAGTTGTACTTTAACACTACAGCTATAAGTGAATGAACAGTTGCAGTTACTACAACAGAAAATGGAAATATGCTTCCTTGTTCTTATTACATTTTATTCATTTCATAATATTTCTAATACTGGTTTTCTCTTCTGTTGATATTTTATTCCCTGGAACATTGGCTCATGTATTTTAATCAACAGCATGTTAACAAAATAAAAGGAGATTGTGTATTTTTAACTACTCTAGGAATAATTTGTGATCTGAAGGGGAGCTCTACAATCAATTTCTGCAGTGTTAGTGAATTTGCATACTACACAGTAAGACTAAAAAGGTTAACATTCTAGATTCCACATTTTTAATACGCATTACTAAAATTCACATATAGCTAACTGATTAGGGGTAAAACAACTTTAACAGAAATAAACAGAATGCATCTGTTTGGGTGTGATTGTAAGTGGAAAAGGAAAGTATGTAGTAACTGCAAGAAGCCAGATTATCCTGACCTAAAAAAGTATTTAAAGGAATACTTTAAAATATGCCAGACACCAAATACAGTGAACATTAAAAAATTGTGTCAGGTTCTCTGTCTATTCATACCCATCACCATCACGGATAAGTAATTTCAAGGTCTTCACGATTTCTAACATCTGCTGCTGATTTTCTTTGTTGTTCTACCTAGCACTACTCCTTTATGTTTAGCAAAACTTGCAACCTAATTATAAGATTCTCTGTGATGAACATTTCCAGACAGTACAACATAGCACAAGACAAAACATTACCAGAGAAAATACTAATGCTCAGGCAACATGAGTCAGTAAGCTTCACTCTTCTTCCCAGGATACGTGTTATTTATCAGCACAGATGCAGCTCAAACTAAAGCTAGGGAGGAGGATGAGTATGAGCCTAAGATCATAGTATTTTCACCCTGGGTGAGTACCCAGGTGCTGAAGGCATGGCCATGGTGTGATGTCACAACTTTGTGACCACACGTGAACGTTGTTTGGAGTTGCACCTCTCCCTTACTGAGAACTGCCAACATAATCCACCCTTGAGCTTTCAAGATGAATTATGATGCTTTTTCTTCAAAAGCCTGCAGATTTCCCATTCTTTTCAATTGCTACAGTTTTGTTTGCAAAGAGCTGAGATTTCAGCTGTGCTTTCAAAAGACAGCTTTGTTGATAATGTGAAAGGTAACCTTTTAACTACATATGTTCTAGCATTAGTTATACAAATCACTTGATGTGGCAAGACTACCTTACTGCTTCCCTCCCCTGAACTTAAAGCAGCCCATTTGATTTACAGTAAAACAGTTGTGATTAATAATTACATCTAGGGATGAATGCATCAATTCTAATAAGAAAAACTGTGAAAACAGAAGTTATGTCAGACCTGTAATCATAGCTGCCTTTTAATTATAAGCACTGGAAGCAGCTCAAAAGCACTGTGACTTAGCCTATGGTTTCACAAGTCTTTGGCTGCAGTGCCAGACACACACACAACTGTTTGTGCAGCTGCTCCATGTAGGAGATTGGGAAAGCATCCAATTTAAATATAATAGAGAAGGAAAAATTATCCAGCATTAGTTTCACACTCTAGTTCACAGAGCAGCCACAAAAGTGGTTGGGCTACTACAAAGAGGAGTAGACACAGCACAAGCTGTCAAAGAGGCAGGAGTATGAAGCAAGGAACAGAAATACCTTAAAGCTCGTATCAATGGTAAAAATAAATAAATAGAAAATTGTAAAGAGTTTTATGAACACCCATGATCAAAACTGGTTCTTAACCAAAAACTTCCTGACAAAGCTATCCCATCCTGCTGGCTCACAAGCCTTTGAAATCTATTTTATCCTTCCAGTACCACAGATATTTACAAAGTAAGGAGGTATTCTATGCAAGCATAGAAACTGAAAATAAAAGCCATGCTCATAAGAGGATGAAACTCATACTGACTTCATGTCATACTCTATTTTAAATAAGGAAGTCAGGACTGTAGGGCACCCCACAAAGCCAACAGAGAGAAGTGGATTCCTAACCAAACCAGCTGAACCTCTATTTACACAAGAAGAATGAACATAGATGATAGAAACAAAAATATTTAAAGATAGGGAACATGCTTCTTAATACCCAAATTCACAATGGCAACCCAATTCCTATTGAAACTGATGGCACTTGATACCTCAATTCACATTGTCTAACTTCAGGTACCAACAGAGGCACTGAGGTAGGAGATGAAGAAGCAGGCTTCTTACTCTCACTGATGGAGAGAAAGTAGCCCACGAAAGCTAGGCTTCTAACTTAAGTGTCCAAGCTAAGTGGAAGGAAGCTGCGTTTTGATACCTTTGTGGATTTAGTCCAGGCACTCAAAGGCACCCACTAAGCACAGACAGGAAGGAGTTTCATGGCCCTAGGCTACTTCTGCTGTTAATGGAAAAAGATATCTCCAAGAGTCTGACTCTGGTGCACTGCATTATCCTTCCTCTTCACACACTTCCCTGGGAGTTAAAGTGCCTAATTTAGGACAGAATTACTTCCAGAAAATTTTCTAAAACTTAAAATCGCTAAGTGTAAGCAGACAACGGTAAGAAATAGGTACCTTTCAATGGCAAATTCAGATGACTTGTCTCAGAAAAGCCTTTCAGCACATTCTCAACAGATTAATTAATTATCTCAGTAGTTCCACCACTCAGCTGTCTTGAGTAACTCAATGCCAAATCACCATGCTATCAAACCAATTTCACTGAAGAGCACCCTCAACTTACCACCTCTCAGCTAAACAAATATAAATCCTGGACTGCGAAGTCTTCACACATTCAATATATTAACAGAAGAGTGGGACAAATACCTATCCTTTCTATAAGAATTTGTAAAAAAGAGAAAAGATACAACCTGAACGCTATCACATACGTTGCAAAACCTCCTGCTTTTTCTATATCAGAAGAGACAACATAATTTGAAATTTGCTGTAGGTTCAGAGCTACAGTGGAAAAAACTGTTTAGCTATAAAATGTTCCTTGAGCTATTTTTCCTGCAAACTGATACTGCAGGCATTCAATGCAAAGAGTTTTAACTTTTGAAGCAAATGTAACTACAATGGTTTCCTTTATTCTTTGCGAAAGAGAAGTATTAGAGAAAATGTATTTATAAACCATTACATGCAATCTTTCATGGTTATTCTTAAGAGAGCTTTAAGTGAAAAAAATCTATAAAGAATAGAGAACACTGGCTTTCACTTTCATGTATTTATAAGTGTGAAGGAAAGGGTCAAAGGCAAGAGTAGAATTTCTCACAATACTTTCCTTGTGAATAACAACTGAGAATTCTGGAAAGCAAACTAATTGCTTAACTTTCACATTATCAACAAAGCTGCCTTTTGAAAGTGCAGCTGAAATTTCAGTCATCTGTTATGTTTGATCAAGTTAGTTTTCACTGAAATGCTCTCACTGTCTAGAAAGGGAGCTCTTTATTTTCTTTGAAGGGTTTCAGAGACACCTAAGAATATGGTGTTTCCTTTGACTTCTAATCCTTTCTGGGAGAGGATGCAGAAAAAGACAATCGTAAGTACTGTCATTAGAACAATCTATGCAATGAAACAAAATGGTGTCTCATTAGGAAAAAACCACATTGAAACAATGAATGTACATTTATTACGCTGGTTTGAGTTTCTGATATCTTTAAACATGAAGAGCATGTGATTCTATCACTACCTATGGCACGTCAAACAGAATTAATGTTTCAAGTCTTGATCCACATCAAGGCATTGTCCAACACTCCCTTTGACAGGATCTGAATCTGGCTCCTAGGTATTTTAACGAGCAACAATATCTGGAAAAGGAAAATATTCAAAAAATACCTGACTAGTTAATTAGCCCATCTGTGCAATTCTACCTCTGACACCAAATCTCTCTTTGCAGGAATCAGGTACTTTCTGGCAATTATGGGCCTTTGCCTGCTGGCATCTTAACATGGCAAAACAACTATGTAACTTCAGCAAAGACCCTAAAAGGATGCCACTATATCATATACCTTACTTGTTCTTCCTTGGGAAGCCAGATTCCAGCATGCATTCCAGTAAACTATAGACATATAATAAGCTTTTCATGCCTGACAGGTAAGAATACCTTATTCTCCCAGTCTCACGGTCCCAGTGTTCGGCTAATTCCTAAATAGCAGTGTTCAAATGCTACTGTCCATCCGTTCCACTGCCATCAACATTACTGTCAATAAAATCTGCTTAAAAGCAATTTGAATCGGATTCAGCTACCTAACCATAAACATACAGTGACACGAGTATCTGCGATAGCCAGCAATAATGTGGCATAGGATCCACAGGAGACCAGCACTCCTCCAGAAGAGCCCCTGAGGCAAAGTAAGAGGTTCCAGGTCACCAAATACAGTATTAGATGTTTGCACTTAGAAACCAAATCACGAAAACTGCTTAATTTGTCTAAAAAGCAGGAACAGAAAAGTTTTGCTTTTAATACTACAGATTTTAACCTCAGAGCCAAAGTATTAACTAAAAATAACTCATATAAAAATAAATATAGAAAAGAAAGTTATGAGCGTAAGAATAAACATGAGATAAATCAGACAGGAAATGTATACATACAAGCAAGAGCATGAAGTGTTCAACTTAAAGAAGTACGATTGATAAAAAAAAAGTAAAAAACCAGGAGTCCTAATGCTCTCTGAGCTGGTTATGAGTTGCTACTTTTTTGTGAATGGATATGTCTTTGTTCCCCATTATTTTTTTCTGTTAGGAACTCAGCACATCTATCAAAGGCATTTTCAAGGATTCTCTCTAACCCAAGAGTGACTATCGCCTGTGTTTCCTCGTCAATTTAGCAAGGTTCATCTTTACAACAGATTTATTTTCTGAAATTGGTGTAAAGATGACACAGACCACAGCCTTCTTTTAAAAAAAAAAAAACCATTAAAACAAAAGGTCTGTACATGCACTGCAGCTTTCTCCTGAAAATATCTCCTTAGACATGCCAGAGCTTCCGAGAACAATATTTGGGACTGAAGTTAAATCTTCTTCTCTGAAGAACACATTTCTCCCTCCAGCTTAGCAAAAAGCCTTTCAATCACTTTTTAGCTTATTGTTCAAGCTCTCCTATTTGCAGGGCCCTGGCTTTGTCCTTAGCCAAACTGGTTCTCTGAGGCCTCCTCGGGCAAGGAAGAATACGATCTCAGTGCTGAACATAGGAAAAAAAAGCAGCAATAGCCTAGATCTGGATCTCCAGGTTGTTAAAATTTCTAACATCTAAAACATTGCTTATTTTTGTGAAGATGTGTTAAAAACAACCAAACTGGATTAATTCTTCATACACATCACTCAGAGGAAAAGCAATAAAATTATTAAAGTATACATAAGTAAAAAAAAAAACAAAACAAATCCAAATCCCAAATTAAGGCATAAGTACTCTATTCTCCTTGAAGACATCTTACTGTTCCGATGACCATTTCTACCTCCTTCTCATACATTAACCTTCCTTATCATGTTTCTACCAGCCCGTAGGCCCCACAGGCCTTTCCTTAACACCTTTTATGGCATAAACCACTGTCACAGCTGTGCTCTCCTAAAATGATGGCTGCTATGGGTCTTTGAGCTGTGGTTTCTGAAGCTTATGATATTTAGAATCTCCCACGAATTTCTTTTTCCAAAATTTCTTTGTTTTATGCTGAGCTAAGCTCAACCCATACTAAGTCATAGGTCTGCTCTGAGGACCTAGTGCCTGGACCAGGGGTATGATGGTCTGCTCTGAAGGAGTCTTGCACATACAGCGTCATGCTACAAAAAAAATCTTCACTCTCAAAAGGCAATCCAATAGGATAACCTGGCACAGCACTACTGCAGTTAAGTTCTGACTCTCTTTTTTATGAAGACAGTAACTTAGTGATCATTAAAATCCATCCCAAAATGAACAGCTACTTTTGCAAATTCTCCATTAGTAAAGTCATCCGTAAAGATGGATCAAGTTGAATACGTCGGGATGTGCTTCTCTATAACAGCACTTCTCAAGCATCACAATAAATAAATAAATGAGTAAATGAATAAACAAAGCCCCTCCAGTCTCCTCATTATGTTTAAAAGGCACGTCTATTCCGAAGGGAACCCCAGCTCAGGGGTTTCTGTCCCTTTTGAACCCAAACTATGTAATGAAAGATGCAGCAACTTAAGACCTACAGAGGAGTTCACACAGTGGGTCTGTCTCAGTAGGGTTAGGAGACACCAGAGTACAAGAAGTTGTCTGCTTCGCTTGCAGTCTTAGCAAGGCAGAACAGCCCTGTGTCTAATTTTCTGTTTCATTAATGTCTAGGGAGCACTAGAGATGGAGCCCTGGCACCTTGGCATGCAGCATGGATTTGGCAGTTAACATGGGCTTGGCAGACAGCATGGAAAGGAACCGTGCAGGGGACTGCTGAAGCCAGGGCAGTGATGGCAGTGGCACACTACAAGAGATGGCTGTCGGTACAGGGAACCTTCTCAGAAGTCACAGCCAAGGCTATGCCCAGCTGCACCACAGCAGACAGTCCTTGGCACACAGCATGTCAGACTACAGACAGCAGAGGAGGTACCCAAAGAGGTTACAGAGGGAGAGTTACACAACTGACCTTTATTGAGTCACCTGAACCCCACCCCTACATTTAACTATGGTAACACTGTCAGATTTTGCACAATCCCCAATAACATTATGGAAAGATATACCTCCTCCAGTTCTGAACCCTTAAAAGCATAAAACAGAAATATTAGCTATGGCTAAATATAGGCTAAACAGTCCCGGCTCACTCCGCCTTTCCTTATAGGAGAGATGCTTCAGTCCGTTAGTAACCTTTGCAGCCCTTCAGAGGACTTTCTCCAGTAGCTTTGTATCTCTTCTGTAATGGGGAGCCCAGAGGTAGATACAACTCCAGATGTGGCTTCAGTAGTGCTGAGTAGAGGGGAAGGAACACCTGTCTCAACCTGCCAGCAACACTAATTCAGCCCATGAGGCTGTTGGTGGTCATTGCTGGCTCATGTTCAACTTGGTGTCCACCAGGACCCTCAGGTCCTCCTCTGCAAAGCTGATTTCCAGCCAGTTGGCCACCAGCACATTCTGGCACATGGGATAACTCTTCCCCAGGTGCAGGTCTTGACATTTGTCTCTGTTGAACTTCAGGAGGTTCCCACCACACCATTTCTCCAGCCTGTCTGGGTCCCTCTGGATGGCTGCAAAATCCTCTCATGCATCAGGCACTCCTCTCAGCTTTGTGTCATTTGCAAAATTGATAAAGGTAAATTCTGCACCATTATCCAGATCATTAATGCAGGAGTTGAGCAGGACTAGACCTAGTGTTGATCCCTGAGGTGCACCACTAGTTAATGGCCTCCAACCAACTTCATGCTAGTGACAACCACCCTCTGGGTCCAGATGTTCAATCAGCTTTCAATCTACATCACTGTCTGCTCATCCAGGCCATTCTTCCCAGGTTACTCATCTTTGCTTCCACCTTCTGTATCCTTCCTTGGTGTGTTTAAATTTTAGCAGAGCTCCCTGTTCATCCACATACTCCTCCTGGATTTTTCCCTGACTTCCTGCTTTTTGGGATGAACTGCTCCTGAGCTGGGAGGAGGATCCTTAAATATCAACCAGCTTTCTCGGGCTGGCTTTCTTTCTTGCCCCCAGGGCCTTATCCCTTATAGTAACTCTATTTTTATCACAAGATACTATTCTAATTTGTGAAAAGATTTGAAACCAGCATCCTGGCCACTAGCAGTAACTAAATATCCCAAGATTCTTTGCAGAAGTAGTCTATTCTAACAACCCAGCTTTACTTCCTTTTCTTATCTGTAAGCAGAAATATATCCGAGAACAGACACACCTGTTCAGTTTAGGCACCCACATACTGAGGCAGTATTGAAAAGTGCTTGGTCTGTATCACTGTCCAGAATCCAACTACACTTTCAGTTGCCTAACTCAGGGCTTAGGTAGGCCTTACACAGACTGCATTCCCCCAGGATGACTAAATGACGTCTTAGTTTACATAGAAAATCTGTGGTATTGATAAGGATTGAACTTATCAAACTACTAAAAAAACCTTGCTGCTGTATTAAGCTTATAATAAATATACAGACAGATAAAGAGATGAAACCGCTAATGTACATACACTGATACAAACCAACCCAAACACTGAGTTGGATTCAGTCTGGAAATGCACAAATTCTCTTCTTTACACCTGAGCTTTAAATCTGAGCCAGAAGGGGCTTCTTCTTAGGACTACAAGCAGTGTGGGAGAAAACACCTTCCACTACTCCTGTGAAAGCTCAGCCAGCCACCCTCTGTCCTAGGATGTAAGATTCTCAGGGCAGGAAGGAGAGCAGGCAGAAGGAATCTAGCCCTCGCTTAATCACCAAAAACTCAGATAAGGGCAGAAAGACCTTCTGGTTTAGTCCCTGCTTCAAAGACACAGAACAAGGATGCCATGCCATTGTTAGAAGCACTCTGGTTTCTACTGTTGTTTTGAATCCAATGGCTGCTTAAAACAAAAATCATAACTAATACAGAGAACAGAGTCCAAGTCCCCCTACTGTCCATTTCTAGGTAGACACCTTTTCCCTTCCTAAATGGAAAGGGACAGAGTATGTGTTTGCATAAAATTAGCACAATTAAAGCTCCAGGGAAGATTTTTACCATTGTGCTCCCACCAGGTAAATACTTAGAAGTAGCTGCTCCATCTAATTTTTGAAAAATTATCAAAGCAACAATACAGAAAAGTAAATCACTAGTAAAAATGCTAGACCTTTCACTTAGTTTCACTGAATTTCTCAGAGTTCCTCAGAGGCATAACTTTACTACATTAATAACAACACCTAGACTAGAACAGGCCTTAGTCTTCACAGGGCAGCTAGATACCAGAACTGGAAATTAATCTGGGAGTGGAGAAAGCAAAACAC
>NW_010405340.1:15752-23823 GCF_000710305.1 Buceros rhinoceros silvestris | reverse complement strand
AGTAGACCTTAGTTAATTAAAGACAGTATTGAGTACAAGAATTTTCTCTTTGGATTAATTTTCATAAATCTAAAGCATGCTAATATCACACTGTTCTTACAACTTTGGTGACCTAATGACACTGATAAGACCAGGATTTGTAGAGAGAGATAGTGTCTTTTTAAGAGCTCAGAAAACATAGTTGAAAGTTTATCCACCCAATGCAGATCATAAAAAAAATTATCTCTATCTACAAACTTTTGCCTAACTTATATAATAAAATCCAGCAAAAAAAATCATTTTAATGATACTTTATATGATATAAAAGTCATATTTTTTCACCCTAATATTTGTTTACCTCCTTCAGCTAGGCAAGCTCTCAATCCTATACAATTACCACAGTAATACTTATGAATCACAAAAGATGAAGAGGAAAGCGAAAACAAACAGCTCAAAATAATATTCACTAGAGAATCACATATAAAAAGCACTACATAAAAATGACTAAAAAGCAGCATAGGTGAGTTTGGCTCCCTCCAGCCTATATAGTTCATTATCACTGTTCCAGCAGCCTTTGCCACTCAGGTGCCACCATTTGCCTCAAGAGCATACTCAAGGGTACGCAACACATACATTTGATGCCATGCTCTAAAAAACACTGCTCTAATGGGTTATTTCAGACATCCTCAATCAAAAAAGAAAACCAGTGAAAATAATCACGCTACAGAGCATAAGGGCAGCAAATGGTAGGGCTCAATGCTATGCACATGGATGTGGTTAGTCTATGTGCGAGCACTGTCCTAGATACTGCTTATGCCTGGATATCGCACACACACCTCAACCAAGCTGGGCATCTCCTCATGGCCAGAGATCACCCTGATAAGAAGATGCATTTACCAGTGTAGATTTACTTAACAGCTCGCATCAACTGGATTCATCTGAGTCCTTCAGATAGTTGTTTGCTCTGTGAAAGAGGATACAAAGTCACAGCACAAGAATGCCATGAACACTGCATCTCCATATTAAATAGTGATGACTTCTGAAGTTTAAGGTAATGGAAAATCAAAATGTAGGGCTGTAGAGCAAAGCTACACATATTTTTCCCCGTAACTTGTACAAGCTCTAAAGTTTTGAGTCAGAGCAACTCCTCCTACTTTTTCTTCTATTATTATGGGAACAGAAGCAGATTAACAGCTTTTTTTTTTTGAGAAATTACTTATACTTTGAATTAAACTTGGCATGCTTTACTTAGAGCGTTTTTCTTGCTTCAATTTGCTAGAACATCAAACAGACTTTTCTTGGTCCTAAAAATTTTCATTTTAACTTTTCAGGAAAATGTTGTGATGCTGTTCTCAAGCTGTATGAGATTTTACATTTCCAAATGGTAAGTCAAAAAACTATCACTTGTTCTGAATTCTCAGCATACGCAGTGAGAAAATGCCATGGTTAGCCTTCTTTCAGTGTCACAGAACATACCTGCACATAAATGGACCTTGTTAGGAAACTACTCCTTACCGCTTCTACACGTAATATGTTTTACTGAAATCTAAAGCAAGGAGAGAGGCATCATAGTCTTCAAAACACAATCAGATTTTCTTTTCTTCAGGTTAAGTAAGCAGTAGTGTCCTCATCTGAAGAGAAGAAAAGTAACTTCCTGGATTCTCTACAACATCCAGCTGATTAATTGGATACAACAAATTCTTAATACTATCTTTGACTTCCCCCTCACTTTCCGATACTTCAAGTCACTTTAGGTTGAAATCTCCTCAAGAAAGGACTGTTGCTTATGGTTGTACACTGTGCAGGTGAGGCTGTCAAGTTCCACAGAAAAGAAGAAATAAAGAAGACCATATCTATTTCCACCTTTCTCACTTCCTCTTTCATCGTAATGCCATAATTCTATATTTCTCTCATTACTTCTCTAGGGTTTGGCTTTTTAGGATTTATTAATTTCTGGTTTGTTTATTTGGGTTTTTTTTAATCTGTTCCCCAGTTGATCGCCTGATCAGTACACAGACACAGCCAATGCATGGATATTTTTAAAAGATCTTTAATTGGCATGGATATTTTAAATTATTTATGTCAGTAGTATAAGTGCTCTTGACTGGTTTCATAAGAGAAGCCACGTTTTAAGAAGTTATGCAAAAAGCTTGAACCTCGGAGCATCCTCCCATATCTGGTTGGCAGTATGCTCCTGTTCCAGCTGCATTAGGTACCATAGCAACTGCAGGGAGGGAAGCTGAGCATCAAAGAACTATTTCAGCTAGGGAACCAGATCTGTAGTTAGAAGCAAGAACAAATCTACGATCACAATTTTTTTTCACCCAACTACCTTGTCTGTTCTGTATCTAATTCAAAAAGTGTTATGTTCCTGAAGAACAGCAATTTGAATTGCAATTTCTTTTTTATCTATTCCCCCTCAGGCTCCAGTGACGGTTCTGTAATGGTGACATTGTCTAAGGCTTTAATATAACTTAGCCTTACTTTTAAAACATAAATATACACTATATAACGTAAGTAAAAACTGTTAATATAGGTGTAGTCATTGGAGTTACTTAACTCCATTTAAAACAGACATATTTGATCTTATTTCCTTTGACCATTATGGGACCAAATGTCCCTACCTCACATGTAGACATCAGATGTGGACATCTACAGTTTGAAAGAGTGAACTTGGATCTTCTACCCAAAATATATGACATTTGCTTTTCTTGAGGTTATGCAAGACATCCTCCATGGGATCAGAAGATATGAAAGATGACAAACAGAACCAGCACCTCTGTGTAGATGCAGGTCTGGAGGGCAGACAGGACCCCCGATGACAACTAAAACAGCACTAGACAATGCCTGTTGTGTAGCTGAATCAAGCCCTGAACCTCATCCCAATAATTTACTGTTAGCACTTTTGTCTCTGGGAGGGTCACACTGCACTATATCACTAACCTTTTTTGTTCTTAGGCAGTTGCCTTCTCTTGTCTTCATGGTTCCCTTCTAACCTCACACTATTTCATATTCCACATTCTTGGCTAATTTGTCTCATGGTAACATAGCACAGAGATAGGAAACAAAATTAAAGTTCTTTAAACCAAAGGGGTCGTTTATCCATTTGACAGTAATGACTAAGTGCAGAGAGTGCAAGAAGGGCTAGATTTAAATGTTAAATTATAACAAATACTCAAGAAAACACTATCTTTAAAAGAAAACAGTAGGTTTATGATCACCAGCTGTAAAAGAAAGAAAAAAGCCAGCTTAATAAACTATTAAATATAAAATGGAAATATTAAATGAAGAACTAAATCTGTCCCAAGGGGGTAATCACTATGAAATTTCCTTAAATATTAGCTTCTACCTAATAATACAATAAAGGAAAAGCCCTTGCATAAAAAAAAAATACAGATTTTAATCTTCTACTCTGAAGGAAACCTTTAAATTAGATGGCTATTTCAATTATAATTAAAACAACAAGAATAAGTCATGAACAATCAAGTATCTCTTGGGACTTATCAAAATTGAATTTGCAGTTTCATGTACTATGCTGACAATCATTTACAATAAAATCAGAATGAGAAAGGGAAATTGTCCGTGAGGACCAGTGAGCCAGGTAATAGCTTCAGTATAACACAGTCACACAGCAGAAAGCAAATTAAAATGTACATAGAATTTTGAAATAGCGGAACTAGGCCTTACTTTGCTTACAGGATTCTTGCTTGCAGCTTTTAAGAAATGTATCAGGAACAACAAAACTAAATACTCGTTGGTGATAATCAGATATTTTATGTTACCAGCAATTTGTTTAAAACTACATGAGGATAAAACTGTGTTATGCAAAACCAAGAAAATTAGCTTACAAACTGTTTAAGCTTAAAAATGTCATAATGGAAGCACAATGCAAAGCCATGGTTTAGCTTAAAATTTCTAGTCCCATTACGCACATCTACAAACCTTGCAAATTTTAACCACATCATCTCATCTTAAAAATCACAAAGACCTTGTAGGTACCACATAAAGAACAAGGAATATTTCAAATATTTTATTATTTTCAGATACCAAACAATCAAATATATTTATACATACATAATGCATTTTACACAAGCACAGAACAAAGACATGCTACACCCCAGTGTAAAAATAACAGATTGATTTGAAATAAATTTGCTTAGCCACGTAATGATCCTGCAGAACTCCTATGCTATATTTTACACAAGTTTATCTCATTCAAAACAAGCAGCCATCCCACAGCTATCACAGTGGTGGTAGAGGAGGGGAACATCCATTGGAATTCAGATGGATCTCTCTCTATTCTTAGAGAGAAGTTAGTTAACTGACTCCCATTCAGCACCTAATTTCTTCTTTTTAAAGACCTGATGACCATAGAGGATCCAATGAAAGGGGCAACAAAGTCAATGAGATATGGACAACTGGAAGTATATCCAACCCAGAGTTCATACCTGCCTTGGAAAACAGTTGTTCCAAAGTGATTCCAACCAGGGAGGTGAAACTGTGCCAGTGCAGGCTATATGTATAGGTTATACAAATAATTAAAAATACTCACTGGAGCAGCAGCATGCAACATTCTTTTGTGGCAGATGAGTACCCTAACCACTGAACTATGGAGCCAATTTTTCACTTCTGTCCCAATGAATATGAAGTAGTTATATAGACAGGAGCAGCTTCAACAGGGAAGTCCAAGAGTTACAAACTGCAAAATAAATAATTGAGAAAACAGCCAACTCTCCTCAGTAATCTGTTGTGGTTTTAAGACACTGTCAGAAAATCCTACCTAAATGGCTGCTCTACGCGTGCTGAATGGCTATGCAGCTGACCCGCTGCAGCATTCTGTAGTGTGACCTGCTATGCGTATGCATTTTAAATGCACTTTAAAAATTGAATATAAAATGTTCTCTTCTGGAACTCCAGGATCAGCAGATCTCTATCACAGCACTCCTCTAGTCTGCACAGACCTCAGTTCAAGCCCCTAACATAAGCTGAGACTTCTAGATTAATTAAAAATTGACACTACATGTATCAATAGCTCTTTTAAGACACAAAGTACAGTTACTCATGCCTGATGATGACCAGTTTAATATGAGTAAAAGTTTGTTTCATTACCACTATTGAAATCAGTACGTCACCTACTTAACCGCCTGAAGAACAGAAAGAAAAGCAGATAATAACTTCCTATTTTGCACGTGAGTAAACTGCCACATGACAAGTAAAGGAGTGAACAATAGATATCACATTACGTGCACAGGATCTGCTTGCACGTTTCTACCTCTCTGGCAGGAGGGAAGCGGTTTGCTCCAAGCAGTAAGCCAGCTTTCATTTACTGCAGGATAAAAGCAATCACCTCCAAGTAGCTGATAGGCTGGGAACTCAAATATTAGCTCATTGCTCAATAACCTCCTTGTATACCTTACTCATGCCCTTGAGCTACATCAGACAGGGTGGCTGTAAGGTTTCAGAGAGTAGAGAATTTCTGAGGGCTGCTACTTTGGTGTGTGTAATAGCCACACCAGGGAACAGCTTCAGACGCCTCAGTGTAAGCGTCTAAATATCTGAAATTTAACTAAGTCTCCAACCTTTCATTACAAGTGACACTGGGCTCAGTGTCTAATCACAGGTTTCTGGTGACATTTGACAAGCCCTAAGATGTCCACCAATAACTTCAAATTTTTTTCTCCACAGGAGCAAAATTATCCTCCCAAGTTTGTTTACTGTGCAGTTCTTTTTTTGGAGATTTCCTGGTTTAATTCCTTCTTTATTGCACATCATGTACTTTTTCAAGGACAGGTGTAGTTATTTGCAGTGAAAGTCAGTACTTGGTTTGTCAGATTTGGTAATAATGTATTCTAATGTTTATATGGTTAATTCCAATTTGATGCTATTTTACCCTCCCTCACTCTTCCTTTTGCAGTTTTGAGATGCTGGTTTTCTAATTTCACAGGTCACTTAAAATGCAATCATACTTACCTGCTTTATATATAAATATATTGATCTTTAAAAAGCCCACCTATACCCAGAAAATTTTAGTTCACTTTTGCTGGGAAAGAAAATTGGGTTTACCTCTCACAAAGCCTTTGAAAATGCAATACATGATTCCATTTCTCCTAAGCAGTATGCCAGGTTCACTGAGGTGTGATTTGGAAAAAAAAAAAAAACAAAACCAAACCTGGGGTTAAAAATACAACTGTCGATCCTGCAAAAAGTGCAAAATTCCTTGAATTTCCCATGTGGAATATGTAGCTCATAATAGCACAATTACTAAGTATCTATTCAAGTAACAGTGTACAGAATTAGTAGCTCTATACTCAACAGTTCCATTGCAGGAATAATAAATAATGAGGAAAAAATTGTGTACAAAGTTTTGAACAAATTCATGTTCTTTTAAAACTTAAATACGGTATTCTAAATTTAAACCCATTCTGCAAGCATCTTCATGACTGAAGCAGTCATTCCTGTTGTGTTATAGGAGAGAACTGTGTTATCTTCTTGGAGAGAAATTAATGAATAAACCCTTTTTTGTTAGAGCATAGCACCCATAGATCAAGCTTAAAACTACCTAAAACATTAAATTCCTTTAACCTTTCTTCATAATCACATTTTAAACTTGTCGTATGGCTGAGAGAAGTCAGTTGAGACATCTAGTCTAAGCCGTGGTCCCCAAAACAGAATCAGTCATATGTACAACATACTTCTGGGCAACTGTTGTCTTGTCCACCTTATTTCTAAGACCTGTGGTGACAGAAACCCTCCAAAAGTTTAATCAATCTTTTAATGTTGTCATTGGAAAGTATTTCATCAGATAGAGTCTATATTTTCTTTGCTACAGTATGAAACCACTGGTTTTTTTATCTACTGCATGACAGAGTACAGATAAAGATAACTACTTTCTTCTAGATAGTTATCACCTTTTTTTTTTTTTTAATAGCTTCATTCTTCTGTGGGTTTCTCATTTTAAAGGAACTAGGGCTGTCCAATTTTTAAGTGGCATGTTTAGATTTCAGAACATAGTTTTGCTCTCTTTTTTCCAGCCGTTCCATGTTTTCAAGTAAACTACCCAAAATTGAACATGGTTCTTCAGTTTACTAGTGCAAAACAGAAAAGTTTCTGTTCGCGGATCTCCGCTATCTTTCTATTCAAGAATTCTACAATAATAGTTGCCTGTCTCACAACAGCATGAAAGTGCTGACTTTTGGCAAGTTTTCATCCATCACTAGTCCCAGAATTCCTACAGAACAGATACATTGCAAGTTGGTCCCATCCTGTTACGTCTTCAACTTTTTCTCCCCAATTAAATGTAGCACCTTGCATTTGTTCTTACCAAGCAACATGTTTTTCAGACTTTATCTCCAACTTGTTGAGATTATTTTTGAGTTCTGTCTTTCAGCAAGACTTGATGACTTTTTTCCCCTCATTTTCTTAACCGAGAGAATAAAAATACTAAGTGAAAACTTTTCCACATGTACTTGAAAAACTTGGAAATTTAAAAGGCTACAGAAAATGCTATCTTTGAAACAATACTAAACATTCATTTGAAACCACCAACTTTATACTGCCTTCTTCTGTTGGAGTTCAGTTTTCTTTCAAATCCCAACATTTTGCCAGCAATCAGCTACCCCAAATTCTCAGAATACGCAGGAAGCAGGCACTCACAGTTCCACAAAAATGGAAACTTTCTATAGCCACTGCTCTCAAGGGAATGATGTTTTAAATTCGTACTTCACAGGTTTTTTCTAATGTATGAGCACCACATAAAGCATAAAATTCTAAATTTCCATATGTCTACATTGATCACTGTGTTACACAGATGTAAACTAAAACAGCAGTTAGCTGAACACCAACAAAAATATGACTACGAAAAAATCTTGGTGTTCACCAAATATGAGAGTCTGAACAGTGTACCTACATCAGCTTAACTGTAACTCAGGTGTTATTTCAACTAGGAGAAACAATTAAATTATGGTAAATAAACATAGGCTGACACAAGAATCCCTATGAGCACAAGTGCACACTAAAAAAGTACGATTTAATAAACAGCTGATGTGATGAACACCGTGATTACAGAAGCCTGTTAAATCCCTGTGTACATATA
>NW_010405340.1:9174-15625 GCF_000710305.1 Buceros rhinoceros silvestris | reverse complement strand
AGCACAGCATACATGTATGCAAATAAGTACCTAAAAGGTAGGAATGTGATACAATGGAAGTAAATCCCTCTAGAATGATAAAAGACTTGCTTGCAATATGGATGCAGAACTCAGAATTAATAATGAAATTTTAAGTATTAATCTAAATCTCCAGATTTCTGCACTTACAACTGCCCCTTAATGCTGTGTTTCATGTAAATATAGACACTCTGGGTCCAATGCTAATTTGTATTAGCATAGTCTTTATCCTGCTTTTGTATTACAACAGAATCAAAATACCATCTGAATGGATGATTTCTGAAGTAATAAGGTTTGCATAACAGCTTTGCTCCTTAGACCGGTGGGTATAACCGCTTTCCTGTATTAATAAAATTCCCTGCTTCCTCAGTTCACAGGGGAACATGATCAGAACTGTGGGGAGGGTCTGCAGAACAATAGAGAATGAAGATCATAACTCCAGTCAACCAGAGATGTTTTTGAGACCCTCATCCCCGAATATAACAACAGAGTGACAGTCAAGCCTCTTAGCTTGTCCATTTTTTTTTTTTACTTTTAATAGAACCATTCCATTTCATTTAATTAGTAGAAGCTGGGATTCACAGGTGTTTGGATGTTACCCTATTTATGTCACACTTAAAATACAAAGGATGATGAAGCCGAGAAAGAAGACAATGTTGGAACTTCTAAGTAGTTCTTCACATCACAGATGATCTAGAGGGCAATGAATCATCTGAAACCATAAGTGAGCAGCTCTTGCTGCAAGTGTTCTGATCTTCAAATCATTCTTCAGAAAACGTCACAAATGGAGAACAACTGAATCAGTGCCAAGGGCGTATTTAGTTTTACAAGGATGAACAGATACTCCATTATTTCTCATGGCTTACCAGGCTACCAGAGCAGCTGGGAAGATTTCAACAAATTTTCTAGTTCACAGAATTTATTTTAGCTACAGTACAACTTTACCACGTTTACATGTAGCAATTGTACTGTGACCTCATAACAATTGTTATATCATAACAACAGTCTGACTCCACTTAATTTTGGTCTAGGATAAAGCAGACATTGATCTATTGCGTAGTAATAATTTCACAGAAGAACGTGAAACTGCATCACGAAAGCATGATTCAATACACTCCAGAACTTACACCACAAGGAGGCAGGAAAACTGTCAGGAAAAGCTGTACAGAAGAATGCAGCTTATTAGCCCTCTCTTACAGAGTGGCACTTGCCAAGTCCCCTGTTTTGGTGACAGGTTGCCACATTCATAAATGATTCGCACTTCCATATTTTGGAATCAATTGCACAGTGCTAGAGTTGCCAAATACAGTAGCACAAAGAAAAGTTAATTGTTGTATCTAAATTTCTCATTCAGACAAGCTGCGATGTCATGCATTGTCACTTTTTAAAGGGTTATGATCTCTCTGCGTGGAAAAATAGTGAAGTGACACTAGATCTACTACTCTTTTTCATAGAGCTCCATCCCACTCCAAATCACCAGACTTTTAGATGACTATTCAATTCCTCTCCAAGTAGTTAAAAACCATAGGGACTTTTTTTCCCCCCCCCACAAAAAAATGGCACTGCATTGTAACTACACAAGGGTTGTTCCTCTTTTGTCTGGAGGTACAGACAAGGGTCACTGTGAACTTTGAGTAACGAATAAGAACTGCAAAAGGAGTGTGTGTGTTTGTATATATGTCTACAGCATATAAAACATAGGTTAAAAAAGCATTTGTTTATGGTTATCACTAGAATGGAGATGTTATGGCAATCCCTGTGTGGCACTCACAATTTTTTCTCAGTTATTATTAAGACAATAAATACTAAAAATGAGAGATGTGCAAGAACGTTATCCTATCAACTGTCTTGAAATATGATTATCATTCCACTCAAGTTCTCTAGTCACCTTCCCAAGGGAAGAATGACTTCTAGCTCTCCATAATATCTCCCTCACTTACCAGATTAATATCTTATTTAACTTTAATTCTCACTCATCCTTCTGTTCCTTTACCACTCCTCAAAGGTATTAAAAAAAACCAAGATTCACAGTGAAAAAGAAAACACACACCCTGAAACATCCTGAAATATAAGGAAAAAACTGTAACTAATCGCTAGGAAGCATTACACAAGTGGTGCAATTTGCACTGTGTAGCCTGACATGTCCTAAGAGACATGGAATTTTTGCAACATTTGAAAATTGTCAATGGAGACTTACTTCAGCAGGTAGCACTTACCACAATATAGAACCAGAGGATCTTAGAAGGTGACATTAGAAGGTGACAAAGATATGTCCATATACACATATATTTACTCTCATATAAAGATACATGCACACACACACAGTTGATAGAAAGGCTGACAGATGCCTCATTTCACAAACAGTCATCCTAAAGTACTCGAGATCTCTAGACTGTATTTAATACAGAGAGAAAACACACCTCTGAAGACCTCCAAAGGCAGACACAGATGACTTACTTCAACTGTCTACCTCTCCTGAATATCCAAGAAACAGAGAAAACATTGCTGTTTGTTCTGTTTGGATCCAGTCCAGCTCTTTTAGGCCATGGCATCCAAACTCAAAAGACACTGAAGAGAGGCAGGTGACAACAGTGGCAAAATCCATGACACCTGATCACCTCTGTACACACCCCAACAACCCCCTTCACACTTTCTGCCTAGCTGCTGAGATGTCCTCTGCCAAAGCAGCAGAGGAGGCAATTACTGCCCTAGCTGCACAGCCCAGCCTCAGCCAATCATTAAGGAAATGCCAGAAGATTCAGTGGTGAACGCCGAGATAGGCACCCTGATATACAGTAATTCAGAGTGGAAAGGACCTTCAGGAGGTCCCCAGTTCAAAATCCTGCTCAAAGCAGGGTCAAAACTGAATTTAGACCAGGTATATTGTCTTACTCTGTTCCTAGAGTTCAAAACCCAAAAGCCATGAGCAGCATCTTATGGTTTCTGAATCTGAAAACATTTAGCCTGCATTCTACTTAGCAATAGTAGCAAGTTTTAAAAATAAGCAGTATGTTCAACAGCGTGTTTTTCCACAAATAACTACTTCAAGGTTAAACAAGTTTTTAATCCTAAACAATACCATAATTCATGGAATATTCTCTCAGTTATACTTCTTTACATAAAAGAAAATTAAAGTCAAAAGTACTAAAGCATCTACTTCAAAAACACATGAAGTGTATAAGATACATAAGATATATGTTTTGGGGTTTTGGGGGGTTGTTTTGGGGGTTTTTTATTTTGTTTGTTTTTTGTTTGTTTGTTTTTACACACAGGGAAGGCTTCTTTCTTTGGGTCAGTGCTTCTTGAATTCCCTTCTACCCTGTAAAATAGCATTATTGGGAGAGTGAGAAGCATGTATGCCCCATATTAGCCTCTGAACTAGTGTTTAGGGCATCCTCTCAGACTGGCAGGCAATACATTTTTGAATCTTTACAAGCTGAGAAGGGACGAGAACCCACAGCCAGAGTAACTGCTCAGATTTTACCCAAGGGAAGCACAACTACTTCTCCTCAAGGCACGCATGTCTCACTGTCTTTCAAGGAGAATTCACCTATGGGGGAGGTGTATGATGTGCACACTCTGAAAACACTCCACTGACTGAGCCCCTCAGGACGTAATAGCAACAAAAATGTAATACCTTGGTCCTGGTTTCACTTCACTTAATATGTCATTTAAATCCCATTCTCATGAAGACTGAGAAATCTTAGGATTGCACAATTACGTTATCTAGATACCTAGGGGGTTTTTCTGTTGATTGCTTCGTTTTTTTCTCTAAGGGTGGGAGAAAGAAGAAGGTGTTAAAACACCAGGGCACAGAGCACAGCCCTCACTTAAGGAAAGTTCGGTTGGTTCTAAAGTGTCTACAGCCCTACATCAGCAAAGGAACATGACATACTACCATGCTGTAAAAAAGAGAGCTAACAGACAACAGTTGGAAGGAAGAATGAAGGCAGAAGAGAGGGGGGAAGAGATTTCTTTGCATATTTTACCAGTGATCTCTCCTGGTCAACGATCACCCACTGACAGCTGTGTTAGACAGGCTAAATGGCCATCTCTGAGAAGGTGGAGAGCAACTGCAACTTGTTTTTAGCATTAGACAGCCTAAATATCAAAAAGGAAGGGCATTAGGACCCCAGAGTCAACTTTGCTGCCCATTTTATGACCATAACTAGGTTATGGTTTTGTTGGTTTTGTTCTGCTAATCATTACAGCTTCACTGGTTAAAAACAAGAGTCACTAGCTTAAGGCTGTACGAAGTTACCATCTTATCCCGGCCAATCATGTGGTCTTTAATGTCATTAAGTACACATTAATAGACAACTCACAAGACTGCAGGGCTTTGTCATCAACACATGTGAACTCTGTAACCCTTTCTGTCACGTACAACCTCATAATGCCACTATTTCCCATATCTTCCCCACTTGGAACCAATTTTAGCATTAATTTATGCCTTATTCTTTCAGAGAAAACTGAATAGTGTGCAGGATAATTGCTCAAAGGCAACCCCAGCCCAAACAAATACTAATTTATCAGATAGCTTCCTCTTGTGCGTTAGAACAATTGTCACTCAACCTCCAATTTTTTTTTTACTATTATTTTTTGAAACCCAGAAGTTTTTTTTAGAAACTCTGAAGCTTAACAAAACTAGATCCCAAAAATGAACTTCAAATACAAACTACCCAAGTTTTTCTGCTAGAACAAGACAAAGAACATGGCGGGTGAAAATACTGGAATAACAAAATCTCTCTTTTGCAGCACTCCAGGCAATGATTTTGCATTTTAGTATCATCCAAATCCAAAAAGTTCCAGAGGAATGCCAAGTTACTGATTTAGAATTCAAATTAAAGCAGCTTACTAAAACAGTTTCTTACTTTTTCTCAAATTTATCATTTTTTAAAAGACAAAAATTCCAAAAGCAATGCAGTTGCTAATCACCTGCATGATTTAATACTTTCTTTGAAAGCATAAAAGCATATTGAGAAACCAAAAATGAACACATAACTCTTATTGCATGCAAAACTAATCAAATATTAACATCAAGAAAAGTATGAACAAGTTCAGAAACAAAAAGCAGAAAGCCTTACCTTGAAAAGCAGCTGCATTACGAGATATTAAAAATTTTAACGTGGCGCTTGATGTTTGAAGCGCTTGCTGTATATCTTGCTTTGCTGCAGTCTGATATCTTTCTTCCATCTTTTTGGTACAGCATGTTGGATTTTTAGAAGTACAAACCTGGAGATCAGTCCCTAGAGGAAGAGATAATTACACTGATTACTACAAAAATGAATTATGCAATAAACAAATACATAGAGAACTGGTTGTTCGGGGGTTTTTTAACATAGGTATATACACATAAAAGAAACACCAAAACTTTTAAAGACATCTGGACTTGTTAAGCAAAAAAAAAAAACCCACCAAAAAAAATAGAAGGGGATACTAATTAAAATTCTATGGGAAGACCACACTTACTACAGTTAATTAACGTCATATTATTTCCCTGATACTGTAATCTTATCCCAGCTGTGAATATTCCTAACTAATACTGGAAAAATACATTGACTAAGCATTGTACATCACCGTGGTAGATGCCCCATCCCTGGAAACATTCAAGGTCAGGCTGGACAGGGCTCTGAACAACCTGGTCTAGTTGAAGATGTCCCTGCTCACTGCTGGGAGATTGGACTAGATGACCTTTAAAGATCACTTCCAACCCAAAACAGTGATTCTGTGATCATCTAGAACACTGAACTGCTGGGCCGGCTCATGGCTGGCGGCCTTGTTCTTTTGTAAATCTTGGGACTGGAAAGAGATAGCTAGTGCTGAATATTATAAACACACCAGTGCAAAGCCCATTCCTGATAGGTTTATACTGAATATTCTCATATTAACTTTTATATGGAGCAGTCCTAAATTCCAGTCTAATCTCTCTTAGTGTGTCTCTCTCTGATGTCTAACATTCCCATGTATCTGTCACACTGATTCACTACTTCACTAACAGGTCAGGAAACATTCCTAGAAAGGAATACCTTTTCAAATTTTGGGCACACTGCAATGCAAAAGGAACAGTTCTGCACTGTTATGTGAGCTGCCCATTTCATATTTTTTTTAATAACGAGCATAACCGAGCATGAAAAAAACCTTATTCACCCTCCTTGTTATTATGTGGTATTTAGAATCTTTTTTACACTTTATCTAAATAATGCTTTCTAAAATAAGGAAATGTTTCGTGAAAGAATAAAGATGTGAGAATTTAAATTATTTTAATACAAAAGCTAATGATCCAATTCAAATTCTATTTTCAGATACACTGTTTCAACTGACAGATGTCAGAAGATTTCCAGCAAACATAGTGAGAGACTTTTCTTATCTACTCTGTGGTCTAAATTCTCATGCTGTGCAATATGCATCACTATTTCCTCATAATAGGTAAAAA
>NW_010405340.1:0-9067 GCF_000710305.1 Buceros rhinoceros silvestris | reverse complement strand
AGAAAAAATAAATTTAAAAGTCATAACTTGAATCCACATTGCCCTTGCCTCTATACTTTGATGCTTTCAGCTCTTATACCACCTTGTTGTACTTAACCTTTTATTGCCCTACCACTAAATCTACAAGATTAAACAGTCCATTAATTCTTCCCCCCTATTTTTCTCTGATAAATCATTCTAAGGTAAGATGAATACAGTTATGGGGAAAGGGAGGCCTTACACATTTTGCACCTTAAATATTCCATTAGTTATCTTATATAAAGTAGGTCATTTAAATAATTTATTCCAGAAAGCTAAGAAAGAAAAGTTAAGCTACTAAGGGCTGGACCAGAGCATTCTGGAAGAATGGCAAAATGTTTAAATTTATTATATCAAACTCATGTCTCTTTATCCATTTGTTCATTGAAACAATCTCAATGCAGGGATTCCTGGCCCTAGAACCTCACTTCAGCTACACAGTGCGGAAAAAAATGTTATCTACATATAGCAATCCCAATCCTTAAGCAGGAACCCATACATCATATTTAGACAGGTAAAAAAAGATCTAGAAGATTTTTTAGAAATCACATTTAGAAAAGCAGGAGACCAGAAAGAAATAGGTAAATGATACAGACCACTAAAAAAAAAAAAAAAAAATTTAACCTTCAGTTTTAATTCTGCAGAATTTCTCTTAATTTTTAAAGGATCTTTTCTGCTTCATGCTTTAGGCCATGGGATATAAGGTTTCGGGCAAAACTAGTTCATTTTAGTGAGGAGTGCTGCTCAGGAGCTGATTTAATCCCATATTTACAAGGACAAAAATTTGACTCCATACACACAAGAACAGTTTACTGCCTATGGTAGAAGTGTGCGCCTTGAAACAAATGCATTTCACAGACAGAAGGAGCATAAATATAATTATGTTAAAGTAAAAGCAGTAGATACTTCCAGAAATCCTACTACCATACAGAATTCACAAATCAAAGATTGCCTTCATGGTGGTATGTAAAAGTTCAGAATGTAACCTCTGGATGTGAAAATTAACAAAGTCAAGTGATATCCCTGTAAATCTCTTTGAAGTGGTTTCCAGTAGCAGTTTAACACGCAGTGATTAGTACACCTAAAGGCCACAGTCCAAGAAGCTACACACCTTCACTATCACAACAGAAAGTTAAAACTCTATTCTAACACAGGTGCGAATCACTGAACTTCTGAGGATATTGAGAAATTTTATTTCTTAAGTATTAATACTATTCCTACAAAATATATTTTTCCTCATCAGCTTGATTTTTTTTTATGAGGTTATTTATTCTCATCATTTATTTAAATACGGAATTTCCGTGTTCTTCATACGTACATTCACAGGTACAATTTACAAACTACGTAATTTCTCCTGGCCATCTGCCTTTACAAATCTCTTGCCGTGAGAAAACTTTAATATTCCATCCTCTGACATTCCAGTGCAGCCAAAGAATTTAAATAAAGCTGCAAAATTATGGTGCTCTATTAAAATATCTATTTATTAGCCACTCCAGTATTTATGTTATGCATGCCAAAAAGTTCTTAGTGTCAGAGCCAGCCTTTAACAAAGCTGCCTGCCTTCAAGCAACATTGCTGAGCACCTTAGTTTTTATTATGAATATTAAAAATGCAGTTCACTGGCACGAGTTCACCACAACGTCAGATTCCATGTAACTATCTACACACAATCTCACTCTCCTCCATCTCCACTGCACGCCCCGCACTTCCCCAAATCTGACTTCATTCCTTTGACCCCACTGACTCCAACCTCCCAGGCCATACCAGCTCTCCAAACTCAGGCCCCTGCACTGCTGACCATCTCTACCTTCCTATAGCATTCCCAGTCCTAGACACCAGGACCCCACCCTCAAAGTACTGAAGACTCCTCTCCTCTCATCCCACTCTTCTACTCACAAAATAATGGCAAGCGCTGCAAGAGTCCAAATTGCAGCCCAGGATAAAACAAAGAAGATGTAGAGATTGCTGCATCACGTAAGAGCGATATAATGCAGATTAGCTGCTCTGGATACAGGGCTCTCTGCAGAGGGCAACTGCTGCAGTGCAGCTAAACCTCAGTAGTGCAGCAGCAGCAATGGACCAAGCCATGGGAACCCATGCAATCACTTCAGATGCTTGTGGTTAAGGCTGGCCACACCTCGGATTTACAACAGGTAAAGCTAGAACTTGGACTAAATGAAAGCTCATTTTCCTGCAACCTATAGCTGTAGGTCTTATGACACTTGTTTAAAAGTGGCAGGGCAGTGGTGGTGGCGGCTTCAGCAAACTGGCTCTGGAAAGAGAGCAGGTTACTCAAGGGAATGGGTCAAGAGAACAGATTAGTGGTGCATGACTCAAATCAATAAATATAAGGATTAAAGCTATGTTAACATTACCTGTTCTTGTGGTGAGTGATGCTCATTGTATATAAAACACATAACCTCAGGTGCCACAATGCTAATGCAAAACATGTCTAAGTTGACAATGTTTAAGGAAGTAAAACACTGCAAGTTTATATCAATCCTTTTAAATCCTCTCGGTCACAATACATTTGCTGTCATACTGAATACTAATTAATTTAAATATTAGCTACAGTAAATGAGAATTTTAAAATAACATACTGTTAAAACAGCAAGCAACAAAGTGGACTAATATACCACCCACCTACAAACAAATTAAAGGAATAATAAGTAAGCCTGCAGCAATACTTGCTCATCATACCAGAAAGGCCTATCCACAGGTATGACACACAGTTCTCTCTCTCATTTTATTTTGTTTATTCTCAAAGAATTTATCACACACAGATTATCACAGTATGAGACAAGCCAAGGTATAGACTGTAGTATGCCAACAGCAATACACCTGACAAACATCAAGAGAAGATACGTGTACACCGATCGCAATATTCACAGTATTGCATTACAGCAGCCTTTTTTCCTATTTGGTTACCGAATATTATGTTCTGTTTGCAACAAACAACAACTCACAACTGTCAAAAAAAGGCAGGTAGCTAGCTAGTCATGTAACAGACACTGTAAAAAGAGAGGAACCTTGTTATTAAGCTGCTTGGACACATTTCAGTGCCATTCCAGTTTCAGACTTACTTTATCCTTTATTCCCCTATATATGTTCATCGGGTTATTTTTCTGAAAATGATAGGTTTTATTTACTTTTGCTGATTTAAAAATAGATTTATTATTATTGTGCATATGATTCCTCTTTACTAACTTTCAAACAAATCAGCAGAGTGCTCAAAAAGAAAGAATTAGTCATATAACCTGTTCTATTGGTCTCACGTTGACAAAAGAAGCAGTTTTACAGTTCTTCGCAGTACTTGTTTTTTCTTAAAACTCCAATTCTGCTGTTCTAATAAAGTCCTTTATCTTCATAAAGAACTTTCTAGCCAGCATGACTTATGAAGAAAGAGTGCAGGGAGAACAGAGGTCACTTGCAATACTGCAAATCTAAGACAGCAAGATTTTTTTAACCCACGTGCATGAATTCTGAGGTGTCTGGTACATCATTATTAATACTGCTGCTCAAACTTACATTTGGTAACTAATATATCCATTAATTGAAGTACAGCTGAATTGGGACTCTGTAATGGAAATACCTTACCTATTAAGAGCATATTTTTGTCCTGTAACACGGTCTCAAGAAACAGAGGCTGAACAATTAGGCGCGAATTCATCATTTCATCAATTCATCTCATCAGACTAACATCTGGATTAAATTATGAACTCCTGTGTTGCTGAAACCTCTAGGGCTATTAGAAATTTTACTATACATGTTAAATCCGTGTCTGACCTTGCCCAAAGCCCATCTTTGTCAAGAAACATGCTCAGTACCTACTTAAGAGACTGACACAGAAGCTAATTCAGAACAACCTGAGCTTGGCCTTCTCTCAAAGCTGCTTCAGATTTATGAGGACAGAAGCACTAACATTATTTAATTTCTAGATACCCAGAAGATAAGATGCTCCTGTATCATTCTGAAAAAGGGTTCTCCACTCTTCCTACAATGTACTCCTTCAGTTTACCATTAGCACTGAGTTTCCACATGGGAAGGCTTCCCAACCCTTTCACTCTATCTGACATTGGAAGCAATCATGCTCTTCAACATGCTCCTCTCGCTGCCTATTTCACAAAGCAGCCCAAAAACCCTGATCCACCTATCTCGTGTATCTCTCCTTCATATATTTAAAACAACTATATATTTTTAGCACAATTCTCCGCAGTTTTCATATTTCTTGATTTCAAACTTTAATATGCCTAACTATCCTTATTTTCTTCTTAACCTCAGAAAATTTTAAATATGATTATAAAAATCCAACGAATCTGTCAGAACAGTAGCTTGAACTAGAATTAAAGAATAAAGAGGAAGATAAATTAATCTAAATTAATTTTACTAAGCATTGTCTACAGTACGTCTTCACTGTTTTCTTCTTCACAAGCTGAATTACGAAGAGAGCAGAACTACGTAGTGTCACACTGAAGACTCACACACTCTGCTACACTTCTCACAACTTGCTTCTCTACAGTAGCGTGTCCAATATACGCATTTCCCAGAGATGAACTTAGACAAAAAAGTGAGGACATCAGTATGGAATACTGATGTATGGAATTTTCAAGGCCACGGACAGAATTAATGAATTAATAAAGCAGAGAAAGTCTTAAAAGCAGATAAACTTTGAAGGTCTGACTGTTAATCTGCAGGTGGAATATAATGAATACAATCAAGTCTTTTTTTCAGGGTTAGGGTAGCTATTTTAGTATAGTGGAAGTGAAAAGCAAGAAGAATAAGGATAATTTAAGACAATAAAATGAGACACTTTTGTCTTAACTTCATCAACAAGGGTTTAGATTTTCTAGCTGTTCTCTTTGGGCACAGGTACAGAGATCAATCACTGGCTTCAAGCTGCACCAGGGGAGACTTAGGTTGGATATCAGGAAAAACTTATTTACAGAGAGGTTGTCAAGTACTGGAATAGGCTGCCCAGGGAAGTGGTGGAGTCCTCGTCCCTGAAAGCGTTTAAGACGTGTAGATGTGATGCTGAGGTACATACACCTGGCAGTGCAGGGTGAACGGTTGGACCTGATGATCTTAAAGGTCTCTTCCAAGCAGATGATTCTGTGAAATGCAAGTAACATTGTGTTGCATGTAGCATCATTCTAGTCAATGGCGTTGTATAATAAACACATGATCTCACAGTCACAAGTGTGTAGCTGAGCTGTCAAACCAAGCAAAAATTACAACTTGTGGGTAATTCTTCATTCTCCTACTGACTTATAATGTGTGTCTCTCACAAGTAAACAGTAGCTGTATTTCTTAGAAGCAATGATCTCCTTTTCACTACAAGGTTCAGAAAAGTTTTGTGCTATTCTTCCATTACATACTACATTTCAACTAGTACACTTTAGTTATTAACAAATAACATACAAAGCATCTGCTCACATGCAGTTCCATAAGTATGTAGGCACCAACATGCGTAATACTTGCTTAGTATTAAAATCGAATAACCAAAAGATTAGCTTTATTACTCAAACCATGCTTAATATTTTAAACAAATGTTAGACACTACTTAGCTTTCAAACCTGCTGCACTTTGCCTCTTGTAAAGCAGGAGCTAATATGAATTTTTATCTAGGCTTATTATGGGCTTCAGAATAGCTTCGAGAAGACATTTAGACTTTTAGAAAACTCTAAAATAGTAATGACTATTTGTTTATGGCTTCAGCTGACTCTTCACTATTCTTTTATTCCCTCCATTTTATGGTAAATATTTTTTTAAGCAGCATCTTTTTTTAAGATGGGCATCATTCCCAAGCCTAAAGGGAACTCTGTTGTATACTTTAAGACTGCTAATCACGTACATATAAAGTAGGTTTTAATGACCTAGTTCTGTTCCAGCTCATTAAACACAGCTGTTTTCAATAGTCAGGGAAAAGTAACCTAATACAACATGCAAAAGAACTCAACTGACTAAAAATGGTGTGGTTGCTCAAAATCCACAGAGCAGCTTTGTAGTTTTTTCTTTATAGAGCTACAGAACAAGCAACAGCTTACAGAAAATGTTTCAGAAGAGGATATGTAAACCAGCAAGCGAAACCAGTTGTTCCATTTCAGTACAACCAGTGTTACAAACCCACACACTTACTCTTGTGTTTTCACATCTAAAAATCTTTCTATCTTCCAGAAGAATTGCTTTGTCAATAACCAATAATTTTGAAATACAGTGAGAAAACTTTTTCTGCTCCAATAGGGAATATTGACTCTTTTCAGTATCAAATTCTGAAGGCTCCGCACTGCAATCTATTTTTAAATGAGATCACAAGACAGCAAGAAATGAAATAACTTTGCCTGAAATAAATATTTATTAATATAATCAGTCATAGTATAGGAAGGTTTTAAAACTGAAAACAATCTAGATGGGTATACAAAAGACAGTTCAGAAAAAATAAACCATAATTATTCTCAGGTATAAGTTTACCTATTTCCAGAAAAACTGGAACTGATTTCAAATTTTCACCCACAGTCTCAGCCATACAAATCCACATTGTCAGTACCTTGAGATAAACAAGTGATAACAGGATGAGGACTTTAATTGCCAGGAAGAGAAAATGCCACGTGTGTGGCAAATTTCTGCTCATCTACTTACATAAAAGCTTCCATGAGATCAAACCCAGAGTCTGAAAAATCCCCAAACAGACTTAGGACTGTTACAATAAACACTATTTTAAAAGGCAGCACTGAAATGCCATAGGGCCTGGAAGCTGTTGTTCAAACCAGTGGTTTATTGCAAAACAGATGTGCAACCTGTCTCAGACATGAATCCTTCTCATGCTCACCCTTTAATATCCGTTACTCATTTTTGGTACAAGCAGCACTCCAGACTTAGCATTAATCACCATCATTATGACTGCTGTAAAATACTTCAGCATTGCTAAATAAAAGAGGCATGGAGCAGCCTTGAGCACCTGGCCTTGACCATCCACACTTCGAACTATCACCTCCCCTCTTCCTGTGGCTGTTTGGATGGCTCCAGGACTTCTCTCAATGCAGTGCCCAGCTGCATGTCAAGAGGTGGCACGTTCTACGTACTGCTTTCAGAGGACATCACAGGAAACACTGTAGTACAGGTTTGGCTCCTACCTAAGATCATCCTTCTACTAGCAGGCACCCTAGCAAGGTATAGGCTTGCATACACCTACATTATAGCTCACAGCACAAAACCTGCATTCACCTTTACACCACACTCGCTGCCTGCAAAAAGTTTTCCTATTCTTAAGACTGTTTGAATTGCAGTGGAAGGGAACCCTAAAAATCCTCTGTGCCTTGGCATTACAAGAGCATCATACTGGATTTAGAGAAGACTCAAGGGCAAACCCCATCGAGTGAGGGCAGTCAGAACCTTCTACAGGATAGCAGCCTTAAGCAACATAGACGTGAGCCAATCTATTCCACTGAGCACGAGAATCAGGGGTTGGTCCCTTGTCCACTATTTAGCAGTATGGACACCACCTTTCCGGTCATCTCAGCCAGATCAGGTCCTAACACTACCAAGCACTGACTTTCTAGTGAAAGAGAAATAAGGGAGGTAGAGACGGGGAAGCTGCTACATAGTTGAGCCCATTTATTTTGTTGGTTTTAACGTTAAAAATTGTTAAAAATTGTTAAAAATTGTTTCACAGTGATTGTTTTGCAGATCCAGGGGTGAAATACTACTTGCATTCAAGAGACAACTATTATATATATGATAGTATATTATTATATGTGTAGTATATTCACACATAGAAAAAATTATGTTGCAGGCAACACTTCCTATAAAAACAGATGCAATACAATGAATGTCAGTGATTAGTATGACAGAGCAACTCACTTTTTGTTTCTGCCTAAATCCTTTTTCAGATATCTCAATGTCAGTTAAACAAATAGAATAATTACAAATGCCTGTCTGCAACACCAAAAAGAAAAAAATAATCTTGATTTGACTTCAGATAGAACTAAAATCCAAATTACCTGAATGAATTTTGAATTGCATCAAAGTAATCTGCTCTGGACCTTAAACTGACTTCTATTACCACTTTAAGCTGAATTATCAAGAATATTTTTAACTTGAATTAACAAATGACTATTACACACCAACATTTTCTGAGATTATCTCATTCTTCAAGCATATGCACAGTGATTCTCTAATAAAAAGGCTTTGCAAATAAAATTTATTCTAATCAGAGACTTCACTCTTTATTATCTCACAACTGCATACACGACATGACCTCCCAAGGCTGCTGAAGAGAAAGAAGCCTAGATCCATTTCTGAATAATAAAAAAACAACAACCAAAAACAAACAAAAAAACCCCAACCACCAAAAAAATCTGCCAAGAACTTAGAAAAAGTATCTCCACCACTTTTTTCCACTTCATTGGGAACTGTCTGATTCTACCATTCCAGCAAATGTAATATTTCACAGCAAGCCATGGAATCCAGCTTTTTGGTGCAAACAGAAGCCTGTCAGTTTGTTCGCTGACATACCTGCTGGAAGCCCTCTGTCAAGAAGGCAAGAGTGACTGGTTTACTGTGAATCATATTCTGCTGTTTTACAGATTCTGAGAGGAAGAAATCAAAGAAGAAATCTTATTTGCAATGAAGAGATCAAGGAGAGAGATCACATTTAATCTGTCTGAAAAATGAGCTGCTGAAATTAGCTAAAAGCCCTTGCTTTACTAGCATATATGGGGTGAAAGTGGAATTCTTCAAGAAAGTTGTTTAGGTTACGATACCAGAAATTGAGCATAGGAAATAAAAATATGTAAAGAAAAGTGTTTTGCAGACAACAGATATTTTAAGTAATCCAAGTGTCCCGGTTTGGGCTAGACTTCCTGGTTTGGGCTGAAACTTCCTTGTTTTGGTTAATGAACGAATGGTAATCATTCCCTGCGAGTACTTTAACCCCACATTTAATTGGTCAAAAGAAGGTCAGGTGCACTGTTACGTGTTAAGGTTATAAAGCAACACGCAGGGAGGAACTGCCCTCTCCCAGACTTTCGCACTCGGACCAGAGAGCACCTCC
>NW_010405339.1:21119-21527 GCF_000710305.1 Buceros rhinoceros silvestris | reverse complement strand
TTATAGGTCCCCTCTCCCAGCACCTTCCTCTGCCAAGGGGGTCAGGGTGGGTTTATAACCGAAGTCCGGAGAGGTCTGAGTGATGCAGTCAGGGGTCACATTACCAACGGCTGCCTCCTGGACGCCCCCCAGACCTCCCCATGTCCCCTCCCGAGCCTCCCCACGACGTGTCCGCGGGGTGGTTAAGGATGACTCACCAAAAAAGAAAAAAAGGAAAAAAAAAAAGAAAACGGTTTGCAGGAAGAACAAAAAAAACCCCCTTTTTTACTTCTGCGAAGCACCTGTAGGATTAACACAATGCTGGTTATGTAAGGGGTGTGTGTGTGTTTATTGCTGTTATTATTTATCTATTCTGCTCCCTTGCCATCCTCTCACCCTGCAAAGCATCACCTGGGAGAGGCTGGGTTG
>NW_010405339.1:19640-20967 GCF_000710305.1 Buceros rhinoceros silvestris | reverse complement strand
GCTGGTTTGGGGGCAGCTGGAGGGTGCAGGAAGAAGGAGGGAGGTTGGTTGCGGGGCTGTTGCACAGCGATGCTTCATTTGCTTGTCCTTCCCCCAAAACAGCATCTTCCTAAACCTCTTTTTTGGTGTGTTTTAGGCACCGGTGTGAAACGTGGGGCGAGGGGGATTTGCGAAAGCACTGCCTAGGAGGCATGACCAGCGTGGGCTCTTCCCTCCTTGTTTTCATCATCGCTGGCTTTGCGAAGATTTTGGGTGACTGCCCACCCTCCTGCTTCTGGCTGGTGACGTTTTCCCTTCCCGGGGGTGTTCTGAGGATGAATTAACGCTCACCGGGAGACTGGAGCCCACTGCTCAGAGCGGGTTAACCTGGGTGGACCACGTTCGCCCATCTCCTGCAGCAGCCAATGGTGTGCTTCTGCTCCCCCCTCTCCCCTGGCCTCTCCTCCAAAAAGCCTCTCTCCCATTCATATACATTTTTAAAGAAAATACACAATCAATAGTCTCTTAGGCTGGGATTTCATTAAGGGTTTCATTGCACTCGCTATCGATTGCTGGCAGGGCTGGGAGCCACACGCCGTGGGTCCGGCAGCTCCGGCTGATGCCCTGCCCGTGCCATGGCACCGTCCCGACCATCCCCTGTGGGACAGGGCAGCGATGGCGAGGACAACCCCAGCATCACCGGCCAGGCAGAGGGTCCGGCTGGGTTGGCAAAGGGGCTGGAGGGGGCTGGGGCAGAGGCAGTGTGGTGGGTGCAGCGAGCCTGGCAGGGCGTACTGTGACCCTGCGGCACCCATAACCCCACAGACACCACCCCTATGGACAGCTCTGCAAGTGCTAGGGGGAACCACTCACCTCAGACCCTGCTCGCTGTACATCACAGGCTCTCTTCTGCCTGCCCTCTGCGGGTTGCTGGTTGTTTCAGGACATGTAAAACAAGGTTGGAAAGCTTGGAACTTGCCAGTGATGTAACACTGGGGAACCTTGTGGGGCTGCAGCTGAAAGGAAAACCAGGGCTCCAAGCGTGGAAGTGCAAAGTTTGAACCTGGTGGTCAGTCACTTGAGGAATCAAGTGAAAAATCCCGACCTTCACAAAAAGCATTTGAGGGCTAATTTTAGGTCTGCGCCTTGACCAAAGAGATTTACAGTAATTGCTGGGGGTAAAAGTTTAACTTCTCCCACGACTTTTCTCAGCAGTACCCGAGGAATTATGTTCCGCCGCACAAAGAACATCCCCAGTCCAACCTCCCAAGTTATCTTTTTAAGGCTTTTTTTTTAAACTGAAGCCACAGGCCACCTTCAATGGGACATAAATTCTTTGCGAGTCCCA
>NW_010405339.1:19131-19513 GCF_000710305.1 Buceros rhinoceros silvestris | reverse complement strand
CGAGTCCGCAGCCAGTGGCAGCTCCGGTGGAGAGGGATGAGCTTCGGCTCAAATCCTTGGTCCCAGTTCCTGGCCCCGCTCATCCCTGTCCCATCGCCACGGACGCGAAGCAGAGCGGCACTGCTCCCCCCGCAGACACCACTGTCCCCATTCATCACTAAACCCTTTTAATGGGAACCGCCTTGTGAGCAAAACAGAACATATTGCTTGTAGAAACACGGCCTTTCCGCTATGCTAAATGATTTAAAACCGGTGGTGAATAAACCCAATATCTGCTCGCTTCTGCCAATTCTCATTACACCAGGACTCCCTCGGAGCTATTAGCTGCCTTAAAAACATCGCTGGAAGGAGTCAAGCGAGCGGCGCAGCCAGCGCTGGGGAG
>NW_010405339.1:15474-18926 GCF_000710305.1 Buceros rhinoceros silvestris | reverse complement strand
GTGCCCAGAGGCATCCGAGCCGTGCCAGCTCCAGCAGCGTGCCCTCCGCCACCCGTCCCTCCCAGCAAAGCTGGTTATTTTTAATTTCATCGCCTCCATCCTCACCTCATCCCGGGGCAGGCTGAGGGTTGTCCGGGGAGCGGAGGTGGTGATGCTCTTGCAGATTTTCTCGCAAAACTCTAAAGCTGTGAGTTTGCAAAGCTACAAAAGCACGGTGGGGAGGGAGAGCAGTGTGTTAGGCAGAGGAAAGCAGGGCTGGGAGGTGAAGCGTTTTGTCCAGCATCCCAGGAAAACCTCGGAAAGGAAGGAAGGCAGGAGACCTCCATGGCCACAGCACGGGGCAGCCCAGCCGTGAAGCCGTTTCGAGGCGCGGGCGCAGCAAAGGGCCGGGCGCGTATGTGAGCTGTCAGCCAGGCAGATGGGCCCCGGGCATCTCCCGGGCTGTCACAGCTGCAAATTGTCCAGGAACAGCCTCTAATGAGATGCAAGGGAAGGGTTTACTGGAGGAAGATGTCACAGGGATGAAAGGCAGAAAGAGATGAAACCAGGAGAAAGAGTGGTTTGGTTTTATATTTATTTGTGCAGGAGAAACTGCTTTAAAATGTCCTTTGGCGTGTTAGAGGTGAACAGCCAGTGACGGCCCAGCTGTGGGGCTGCAGGAGCCTTCTCCCAGGCGTCGCGCTGATGTGAAGACCTTGACATGCAAATTCCCTTCTCCTCCTCACCCCGTGACTCAAGACTTACCTGTGAGGGGGAGAAAAGCCCTCTCCTTTCGGCACAAAGGCCGTGGCTAAAATGTCCTCTACGAGCTGAGCTTTTCCTCCCCCCTGCGCAGCCCTGGTTGAGCGACGCTCTCCCAAGATGACCCTTGAAGAAGGACAAGCCCAACCGCAGACCTGCCACAAAGCCAGAGCAGCTGAAATCCTCCGCGTGGGGATATACAAAGAGGAGGATATACAAACAGGAGGATATACAAACAGCAGGGTATACAAACAGGACCCAACCCCGTCCTATCCCCGCCCTGGGATGACTGATGGAGTTTGGATGGCGATGGAGAGCACTGGCTGAGCGGAGAAGCCGCGCTGGAGGGCAGCTTGCAGCATTGACAGTTTATCCTGTGTCCTCCTCATGTGTGCGTGTCCTGTCCTGCACCATGTTCTGGCTCTTCTGCTCTTCAAACAGCTGTTCAGGATCCTGTCCAGTGGCCTCTCACAGTTGGACCCAGCTGGGAAGTGTGTAATGTTTGGGGCGGGTGAGTGGGGAAGAAGTGCGACCTTCTGAAAACACTGTGAGGCAGAGAGGGGGGTCAGGGCTCAACCCTTCTGCATCCCTGGCAGTGCTGGGAGTGGTATTAGGAGCAAAAGAGGGTGTCCAGCTCAGTGTCAGTGGACATGATCCATGGCTTTGAGATTTCCCATCCTGAAGGGTTTCATTCTGCCTGATCTTGATGCCTCCACTGCATCCTGCTGGGCTGCAGCTTGCAAGGTCCCTCCGACTACCCTGGTCCTGCACCAGCAGGATGGTATTTGTGCTGCCTCAGTCTCCAGGGAGCCCGCTTTGAAGATGGGTGGTTGCACTCAGAAACCCTCCGTCTCCTCTGAGGACATGCTGCTGGTGAGGGAGTTGGGTTTTGGTGGGGAAGCCACAGGAGCTGCTCTTCTTCCTCCTGCCCATGCAAATCAAAAGTGATGCTTTTTCTGTGCTGAAACTTCCCCTCCACACCTGGTGGCGGGTGAGAGGTCACCAAGCGTGCAAGGGTTTGCAAGCAGATGCAGAGCTCTGCATTGGGCCGAGCACCCGGGCGCCAGCCTCTGTGTCAGGGGAACACATGTGTGTCCACACCTAGAGCTGCAGAGCTGAAACTCTAGCAAAAAAACCCCAAACCACCAAGCCCCAGCGTGATTGCTCCTGCTCCTGCCTCCCCTCGCCCAAGGGCTCTGCCCGCGGCCGTGCCTGCCTTGCTGTGGTGACCAGGTCCATGTCCCTCCTGAAGGGACAGGCACCTTCTGCACCTTCTCTTCCGAACAGCCTCCCATTTCTGCTGGAGCAAGGTGAGGGGCTATCAGCTGCTCTTACGGTGCCTCTGAAACATCCCTTTTCTTTGTGCTGTTCTGCTCTGCTGGGGCTGTGTTTGAGAGGTGGTGTCAGAGGCTTTGTTCTGCTCAGGCAGAGCACCGTGAAGGAACCAGCCATGGGAGGAGAAAGGCTTCAAAAAGCCTTCTTGCACATCCTCCATGGCTGTGCTGGCTGGGCCAGGGGGGTTTCCAGAAGTGAAGCCCTTCTCGCTGCAGCAACCTTCAGTCACCTCCTGCAGCTGCATCTATGTGGTGGCCTTTGCTTGGGGACAGCTTTGGGACCCCCCACTTTGCTGGTCCTGACCCACAGCCGGGCTGATGGAGCTGTTCACCCTGAGGACCACGGGACCACGGCTGGACCCTTCCCCCCTTGCTCTCCCCGGGCATCACACAGCCGTGGGCTCCCTCACGCTGCCTCCTCAGGCTCCCATTTATCACAACAGCTGGCAGGAGCCAAACCCCTGGAGGTTTCAGGCATGCAGAAAGGGCTTTCACCTTTGTCACTTGCCAAAGCTCCTGCAACGACAGCTCCTTCTGCCTGGCGATGGAGGGGACATTGCGCTGCTCCTGCCGGCAAAGGGCTGATCTTTGCTGCGCAGGATCCTCTCTCCGTGTTGCTCCAAGTGGCTCTTTCGTTGCCGCTTCCTGAGGTTTTGCCTTTCCTGCAGGCTGGAGAACGTCCTTCTGGCGACCTTGGCTTTGAACCAGTCCCATGCTGCCGGGTCAGGCTGGCCCCAGCTTTTCTGCAGCACAAAGCTCTCCCTGTAGCAGCGCCGAACGCGCGCTCGCACGTGTGTTAAAAAAAAAGCCACATTAAATATTAAAGGCGAAACCATCTTTGTGGGACTCAGAGCAGCTCTTAAAAATGTGAGCAGCCCCGATATCCCCATGCTGCTTTCGCTTTGAAAGCTTCTTCCATCTTTCCACCAGGCCAGCTGGTGTGAGGTGTGTGTGAGCAGCAAAGCTGGTGTCCAAGTGCCCCAAAGGAGCTCCTAGAGTGAAGCCATGGGGCTCACAGCAGCTGCCGGGAAATCCCTAAACCCCGTGAGACTGCAGGGACCTGTGAGCGGAGGGGAACTGGGGAAAAGCCCTGGAAAATGCCAGTCCTGGGCCAGGGCACTGGGAGGCAGTCAGTCCTCTCCCCACCCTAGAGCAGGCTGTGTCAGCCCAGAGAGGGTGTCACTGCCCTGGGACACAACGGTGTCCCAGGTCCCCTCCTGCCCCCATGCGCTGATTGCTGTGCAGCCCCAGCAGCATCTGCTCGTGGGGGTGGTGTGTGGGTCCCCTCCGTCACTGGGGACCCGGGGGCTGGCACAGAAGCTGCTGGTTCTCCTCTGCAGTGGAGCGACCACGCCTTGCCCACCCCACACCAACAGC
>NW_010405339.1:14586-15070 GCF_000710305.1 Buceros rhinoceros silvestris | reverse complement strand
GAAGCCTTTTGAGACATCAGAGGTGAGACAGACATTCAGGTGAGTCCAGCACAGAGCCCTCCTCTGTCATAAACATCACCCCCAAGTCTCTAAACCCACCAAGAGATTATTTAAAAACCCACTGTTCGCTACAGAGCCCTTTCTTTCCCCAGGAAAAGGGGTTGCTCCACTGATCCTGGGGTGGCTGGGACCTGCAGCACCACCTCCCCGAGCATCACCTTGCAGCAGCATCTCCCCTCTGGGAAGGCAGCAGCGCAGACAGGCTCAGTGTGGACCAGCTCTGTGAGCAGGGGTTTCCATAGCGACGGGCACCTGAAAGGCCTCATCGCATCCTGGGTGTTCAGGACAAAGATTTGGGGTGGGGGCTGGTGTGCTGAGGGGACACCCTAGAAGCCTGCGCTGCAGCCGCTGTGGTGCTGGGGTGAATCCCCCAGCCGGCTCGAGACCCCCATCATGCCTGGAATGGCTCCCACTGCCACGGGCT
>NW_010405339.1:14170-14391 GCF_000710305.1 Buceros rhinoceros silvestris | reverse complement strand
AGCAGGCAGTCAGCAGGATGCCTGTGGAGGACCTGGCTTCCTGGGGCGGGGGTCGCAGCAGGGTGCTTCGCCCCCGAAGGGACCCCGGTGTTGCCAGCCTGGCCAGGCCACCCTTGAGGAGCTGGGGAGTGCAGCCAAGCCCCAGCGGGTTGTGTGGGTTCCCCTCCACCCCCCCTCCCTCCTCCGCTATTTTTGACAGGCCACGTGCCGGTCCGCGTCCC
>NW_010405339.1:11389-14104 GCF_000710305.1 Buceros rhinoceros silvestris | reverse complement strand
CGCTGTTTTTGGCAGGCCCCGTGCCGGTCCCCGTCCCCCACCCTGCTGCCAGTTATTCTGGGCAAGAGGTGACGCCAGTGGAGGCAGTGCGGTGTCAGGGCTGTGTTGCTGCCTCCAGCTCCAGCACCGCTCCTCTGAACGCCCCCGTGACAGGGCTGAGCTGGCAGGGGCAGAGGCTGAGCTACGGGGGCAACGCGCTGCTGCGGGGGACAAAGCACCGTGCCATGGGCACCAAGCTCGTGCACATGGGACAAAGCCCCTGTGACCAAGGCCAAGCTCCCTCAATGGGGACATGGCACAGGGAGCAGCCAGTGGCTCTGCCCAGCCCCTTGCAGCTGCAGACAGATGAGAGGAAGGGGGTAAAAACAGTTAGAGGGAAGGAAAAGGGTGTGATTTCTGCCAGCTTGGGAGCTTGGGTGGGACCTGCCTCCTGTCTGACACCCAGACCATGCCCACTGTTGGGCCACAGTTGTGCTGTGCCCGAGCCACCCAGGCACCCCAGCAAGAGTGGGTGCAGCCCGCGGGCACCCATGGCTCTGCCTGGCAGCGGCACCTGCCCTGGGCTGGAGACTCGGCCACAGCCAGGCGCATCTCACCTGCGAAGCCAAGGAGAGACGCGGGTCTTGCCACCAGTGAGACTGCACTGGCAGCACGTGTCCCTGCATCCCTCTCTTCCCTCCTCTTAATTCCAGCACAATGCCTTGCCCCTCCAGGTCACGGGGCTGTGCCAAAAGCCGTCCCAAGCTCCAGCTCGCCCGTCGGCTCACTGCCAGCCGGCAGCTAACCTCGGCCAGGGCCGTTCCCAGTGGAGCTGCCAGGGCTGATCGTGGCCCGCCGGCTGCCCAAGCGCTTTGTCTTCAGGGGAAACAGCCAGGGGGGACGGGGAAAAGAAACCGGCTGTCCAGGGACACCATGGGGCTGCGAGTTGGGGTTTTCCAATTAAATTTTCCAATTAAAACTCCACTACTGGTGGAGTGTTCCCACCCCGCACTAATGGCTGGGCTGGGCTGGCAGAAAACCGCTGGAGGAGCAAGGGGCTTTGTTCCCGGTGTGACCTGGGGATCGATGGATGAGGCATCGCTACTCAGGGAAACACAGCCGATTCCCTCCCTTTTTTTCTTTTCCATGGCAATGCCGACACTGCAGACCCCCACACCAGCATGTGGCAGCGCTGGCAGCTCACGGGCGTCTGTCCTGTGCTGGTCAATGTTAAAAAATACATAACTAAGGAACGAAAGAAAAACCCAGGTGTCTTGGAGGTGCAGCCTTTCCGTACCCATCCCAGCTTTGTCAACCATCACGCTGCCAAAGCAAAGCTGGAGGTGGGCACTGCCCAGACCCCCACCCTGGGGCACCCCTGGGGATGCAGCCGCCCGGGGAAGGGCTTTGCAAGCCCCTGTGGGAAACAGGAGGCAGTGGGACACCTAAATGTCATTGTGTCACCCTCTGCTGAAGGCAGGGTTTGGAAATGAAGGGCTGGGGTTTGGCTGAGCCCCCGGCACAGACTGACATCCCTGCGGGGAGCCATGTCCCCCTGGGGAGCCCAGAGGGTGCCCACAGCCCCTTTGACCCCCCAGCCCAGCTCTCCCGGTGCTCACTGCGGCAACTCAGAGCTTCCACCTTATGCATCTCATTTATGTTTTCCTGCCTTAATGAGAACAGACTTTTGAGGAGGGGGGCGAGGTAAATATTTTTCCGCTTCCTCTCGGAGCTGGAAAAGCCTGCGAGGCCCATCTCCAGGGAGACTCTGTAAATAAGACGGAGTGGGGAGGATGGGGGGTGCCGCTCCATATGCTGCACCAGCTTTCGGCCCCGGCTTGCCATCAGATGTCTAACACAACAGGAAGCAATAAAACGGTTATTACCAGCCAGCACCTTCCAGCACGGCCGCGCGGAGGAGCCTGCCTTTGCCTTCGCCCTCCTCTCCCAAAATCCGGCTTAATAACAGGGTTATCGGGGCTCCCACGTTATCGGGGATCACGGCAGAGATGCTCAGCTCTGCTGCAGCAGGGCACGGTCCCACCCCACCGCTGCGATTTCAGCATCGAGATAATCCCACTGTCATCGCCACGTGCCCCCAGGTCCCTCCGCTGGCTGCTGTCACCGCTCGCACAGGACCGGGGGTCCCGGCCGACCATGGCCACATGGAAGAGCACCGCGGCAAATGCACCCCAGCCAAGGGAGCTCCCGGTGCTCAAACCTGCTGTCGTTTTTAAAACAAGCCCTGGCTGCTCCATCTGTTAGGAGAGAAACGAGAGGGGTGATGGTTCGTGGACAGTGCTCGCCACGCAGTATCGCCTTGGCCAATAACTGCTGCCGCATGGCTCCTGGCTGAACCAGAGCGTGTCTTTGAGGCAGACGTTCAGCCTCGATTTAAAGGCATCAGGCAGCGGAGCTCCACCACCATTTCCCTGCCCGCTTACAGCGGATAATTAGAGCCTCTCTTCCAAAAATAAATACGAATCGATCCCCATGGCCAGGCTGGTCAGGCGCCTGCCTCCAGCTCCCCGAACCCCTCACATCCCATCCCATCCCCTTTTTGCCCATACAGGCTGTGTCCGTGGGCTGACCCTCCACCACAGACCCCGGGAGCCCCCAGCCCTGCAGCCGGTTTATTGGCCACGTTTACTGGGTACACCCTGAACTCAAAACAACCTGCGGTGCCGGGCGGGTTTCTCCCGGCGCTGGCGCTGCCTGTGTTTGTGTTTGTTTGTG
>NW_010405339.1:10302-11179 GCF_000710305.1 Buceros rhinoceros silvestris | reverse complement strand
AGGCGCTGGCTCCGCTTCACTCAGCGCCGCTCAAACGCGATCGATCTCGCTTTTCCATTCGCAGAGTGGGCGCAAACACGTTCGCTGCCGGCGCTTTAGCGGCTCTGGAGACCCGTTGGCAGCAGGAACCAGGCTGGAGGGACGAGGCACCCGGCCAGAGACCTTTAGAAAAATCACATTATATTTTTTTATAGCACTGCAATCACCGCTGCTGCGCCTTGCCCTGCAACGGTGCCACAACACCCCGCTCCTCCTCCGCACGGAGTCACACCGACCGGGCTGCCAGGGCATTCGGCATCCCCTGCGTGGCCGGAGCTGGGCCGGACCCCTCGCCGCTCTCCCCTGCCCGGGGGGCAGATGGGGTGGGCGCTGCAGCTGAAAACCAAGACAGGTCGGCCGCATCCTGGCAGTGATTTCTCTCCTGTCTCCTCTGCCCACGGCAAACACTGAACTTGTGACCCAGATGTGAGCAGCCGGTTATCTCATTAACCATCCCGGCTTCCCCGGAGCCTTTTATCACCATACAAACCACCTCCGCCCCCTGAAATTCAGCCTGGGTCTCTGAGATGGGATGGAAGATTCGCACGTTAAGTAGGTACAAAAAGCACAGGTTTTCCCATAATTATTTTCCTGAATATCTGTCGATACTAATTAAAACTGTTTCCCATAATCAAATTTAAACCAGTGAGGAAAAGCGAGGGATCTCTGAAATCCTTTTCTTTTGAGTCACTGGGGGATAAAAGGGGCTTTCAAATCAAATTAGCACAAAATCCCCTCCCCTCTCCTCTTCCTGCCTCTTAGAGAAGGCAGGGACCCAGCCAGGGCCAGGCTGTGCTTCAAACCTGGCGGAAAATGGGGCTCGGGGGGGGCTGGGGCC
>NW_010405339.1:9374-10135 GCF_000710305.1 Buceros rhinoceros silvestris | reverse complement strand
GCAGGGAAGCTCCTCACCAGCAGCGCTGGGAGACGCGATGCGGTACCTGCCCTCACGCCGCATACGGAAGAGCATCGAGGCCTGGGCGGAGATGCTGGTTCGTCCACCGCTCGCCGCGACCAGTGCTGCCGTCACGCTGGTGCCATGGGTGGACGCCACGTCCCTTCTCACAGCTGAGTCAGCCCCAGCCTGTGCACATGCTGCCGCCAGTGACTTCTGTGTTTGGGGAACGGCATTTCTCTCCTTGCTCAACCAACGGGAGAACTGAACCAGGCTCTGAGCGAGCACGTCCCCAAAAGGTCACCCAGCGCAGCTGGTGACACCCGAGGAACCAGTGATGGGCTGGGCGGGTGTGACGAGTGGGGTGTACCCCAGACCCCACATGTGCGGGACAGTGAGGGCAGCCCTGCTCCCCCTCCCCAGCGGGCACGACAGTGTTTACCCTCTGCCCATGGCAAACCCCGCACAGGGTAGGGAGCTTTTTATAGCTCTTGCCCGAGATTTTGGCTTCTGCTTCCTTTAATTGACCTGCTGCTGCATTTTTTTGGAGCGGAAGGGGGTCTGGGCACATCGGTGCTGTGCTGTGTCCCTCCTCTGGCCTTGCCAAGATCAGCTGGGGTGTGACAGAAGGTGTCGGGGGGTTGGAGGAGACATCTCCTGTGCCTGAACACCCAAGGGCACCCCACCACCTGCAGGCATCTTCCCCAGCACCAAAATTGCTGATTTTTGTTACGTGCTACGCAGGAGCATCTCACTGGCTG
>NW_010405339.1:8429-8882 GCF_000710305.1 Buceros rhinoceros silvestris | reverse complement strand
CTCTGGTCAGAGGATTTTGGCAGCCGAAGCCGGACTCTGGGCAGTGGCAGTTGCTGGCTGTCTGGGACACCCAGCCGTCCCTCAGCTGCTGGAGCTGGGGCTGCTGGGGCTGAGCAGAGTAAGTGGTGCAACGAAAACTGGCAGCTGCCGGGGGTCCAGTAAAACCTGGGGGTCCTGGGAGGCTGCAAAGCCTCTGGCACAGCCCTGCGCCCTTCGGCCCCTCCAGACTGGGGCTGCTGGGCTCCCTTGGGGCTGCAAAAGCCAGAAAAAAGGAGCGTGAAGAAAGAGGGGATCATGACCAGGTCCCCCAGAATTAGCCAGGCGTGTTTACACCATTCAACCCGAGTGCCTTTTCCAACAGCCGTGTGGGGATAGACTCGGTCTCTCTGGTTTTGGGGGCTGCCTGGGCTCAAACCCCTCTGCTCCCATGGTCCTTCCTTTGCTGGGAGCCTT
>NW_010405339.1:527-8266 GCF_000710305.1 Buceros rhinoceros silvestris | reverse complement strand
CCCGTGGGATGCTGGTGTTCGCTGGCAGCTGGGACGATGGCTCCAGCACGTGGGGACAGAGGTCCTGCCCTTCCCGGCGCTGCGAGACATCACTGCCTTTAGCTGCTGTAATGGGTTTCTAAAATTAGCTGCACACTCTGCCCTTGGACTCGAGCAGGACATTTCCCAGTTGTTTAATATCAAAAGTCCAAAAAGAAAAAAAAAAAAAAAAAGCAAAGCACAAAAGCAACGCAGTCAATGCACGTCTACGTTTATTTTATCACTTGCCCTGCAGAACTCGACATCTATTTTAAGTCATTTATGATGAGGACGAGTGTGAATAGCTGCAGAAGTTTTGCAATTCCAAGACACCACATAGAGCTTCTAAAAAAAGCAAATTTAACCTTCCCAACAAAGCCTCCACCAGCATGCCACCCTTCCCCGGCTCACGTTTCCGAGCGACTGATTTCCAACAGCAAACGCTCATCTCCTCCACATCTAAAGTCGATCCGTTTATGAAGAGGTCCCCAGCAACGGTACCATCACCCCCTCGCCCCTCACCGGCATCTCACCCTGCGGGTTCCTCTCTTCCGGACGAGCTCAGTTTACCCTGTGCTGAGCGGGACAGGTGCGGGTTGGTCCCTCGGGGCTTATCCCTCCCTTCGATTTACGAGTAGTTTACATTTTGCCGCGGGCTGCAGCTCCTATAAATAAATCCAGGCTGCCCATGGCAGATGTGAAGCCTATCGTTGCCTGCACGCCCCGTTAGAGGCCTCGGCTCCCCAGCAGCGTGAATGTGAATAGATCTGAATCTGCAATGAAATATTAATTGGAAGCAACACTATTCTCCTGTCTTCAGAGGGGAATTTTAATTGAGGACCACACTAACAAGCTAATACCTTCCCGCGCCATGTAGTGCCGGTGAGCCGAGGCAGGAACAGGGGGTGCTGGGACCTGCTCTTTTTAATCAGAGCCTTTCCTATCGCCTCTGTCTCCCCAAATCAACCCGAATTAACACTCCAGTGTTCATCACCCAGCAAACCCACCACCAGCAGCTGCAGTGGAGCAGAACAACTACCAGGCACAAAAAGCCCCGTATGGGCAGGGACAGCCTGGGATTAGGTGAAGCTGCTGCACCCAGGACAACCAACGCTCAGCACAGAGAGGGTCTAGAGCATCCCAGTGAGATGAGCCCTGACCAGCAACACCTCCCCTCTTGCCCATTAAGTTCTGACTAGCCGGGCTATTTCCAAGCTGCTGGCTCTGGTTCGAGAAGGGCAGCTGCTGGTGCCCTGCACTGATGCGCTGCAGAAGGTGCTGAGAAGCCCTTCAGGTGGAGCACAGGGCTGAGCAACAGCGTCGTCTGGCTTGGGAGGCAATGAGGTGGCAACGCACTGACCAGCCCCGTCACTGAGGATGGCTGATTTTTACCTGCTGCTCCCTCGCGTGCTCTGTCAGAGGCCAGAGGTGCTGCTGGCTTTCTCATCATTCGATAAACCCGAGCAAAATAGGATATTCTTAAATATCACAACTTGAAAAGGCAAGTTTGGGAGGTTGCTTCCCCTCCCTGCCCCATTTTCTGCCTAAATTTAGAACAGGGTGGAAAGAGGCTGCATCTGAGAGGAGTGCCTCTGATCTCGTATTTTTCATGTATTTTGGTGAAGACTGAGCTCTCTGGGACATCAGGAGGATGCGGCGCTGCGGCAGCCTCCTCCAGGAAGGGAGGGAGGGCTGGAAACGCCCTGTCCGCCAAAACGACCCTCCATCAGCTGAGGTTTTTAATTTCCAAGGGTGAGAGCAGGGGTGGGGGGCTCATTGCCTCCATCCTACGAAGCAGAAAGCAAAACTCTAGCGAAGCGGCTGGCAGGGAGCGAAGGGACAGGTCCTGCCATGGGATGAACGAGGAGCCGGTGCCAGCGGGGTTGCATCCAGCCGTCACTGCCACATGTCACCCGTGTCCCCATTCTCGTGGAACTTGTGGACGTGGTCAGCGTACCTGGGGAAAAGGCAGAGCCACGTTACCTCACAGCAAGGTCTGAGGCACGCGGCGGCTGAGCAAGAGCCGCTTGGTTCGTTAGTGCTAGCCACGGTAATTAGCACCACGCTTCCTTCCCCCCAGCAGCGCCGGGAGCTGCTCAGGGCAACCGCAACCGCGGCACAGCCTGAGCCTGGTCTCCAGGATTCAGCAGGCTGGGCAAGAACTGCTCACGGGAAGGGATTTGGAAACCACCCGACTGACGACAGGCAGCTGCTTTGCTCCGGGTGCTTTGTCTCCCCGCCATCCTCATTGGATTAAAGATTTAAAACCCAATTAACCACCCTTGTCTGCAGAACAGAGGTGCACCGAGTGCTGCCCAAAACATCTGCTGCAAACCACTCTGCTCTGCCCACCGAACCCAGGTGGAGGATGCTCCCGGGCCCCGGGGCCAGGCTGACCCAGGCCACCCTCACACCCACTTCTTTGCGCAGTACGCGGCACAGTCCCGTCCCACGCTCTCGCTCCAGGCCGTTTTGTAGAGCACCTGCAAAATAACAAACACAATCAGCTCTGCTTTCGCCTGCCCATCTCTGCCCACCCTCGCAGCAGCCCGTGTCACCTCTGTGCCATCCCATCCCTGCCATCCCGTCCACACGCCCACCAGCAAAGTCTCTGCTGTGGCGTTTCGCAGGCGCCCGTGGCTTTTGCGCATCAAGCAGAGCCCTAAGGTGGTGCTCTGGGTAAAACCATTCTGCAGCCTTGTGTGGCTGAAGTGGAGGAACCCAGCGTGTGTCTTGGGGGTTGCCATTGGGACAGTCAGGATGACCTTTCCCAGCAGGATTTTTTTGCCGCAGCTGCGGTGGGTTGGGGAAGGCGGGAGCACTCGAGGATGCACATGGATGGCGATGTGGTTTTGGCACAGGCTCAAGGAAGGTCACTGCTCGGTTTGGCTCCTTTTTCCCTTTGTGCCACCAGCTTTCCATTACAAAGCTGGGTCCGAGGAGGCCAGGAGGTTTTGGAAGGAGGGAGCAGCCCCCCACCCCAGCCCCAGCTGATGCATTCCAGCCCTGGGGATCTGTAAGCTGTCGTTATCACCAGGGGAATAGTCTAACTCCACAAACACCTGCCAGCGGGCTCCGAATCAGGGCAAACTGGTACCACAACCGCTGTCTCCCGGGATTAGCGGCCACAAGGTAGCTCCCACCTCGGGGATGGAGGAGCCAGGGGCTTGTCCAGACTCTGTCGGACACATGGTCATGCCCAGCCCAGGCAGCATTGGGGATGGATTTCCAGCCCTTTTGTGTGTAGGTGAAACAAGATCATTCCAGCTGTGTTGTATTTCTGAATTTCACTTTTTTTTTTTAGGTTAGAGCTTTAAAGTTTAATGATGTTTAACTTTTTATTTTCGTTGCGCCTTTCCTCACCAAAATAACACAAAGTCGATTTTACTTTGAGAAGATCAGGGCAGAAATATTGTTCTGATTTTTCTTTCATCTTACATTTCTTCATTTAATTATTGATGGTTTGTTTACAGTTTTTTTTCCCTGAAATGATAAATAAACTTCCAGAAATGGTGTAAAGAATATAGGAGGAGTTTGCACCATGACTGACTCGCTGGGGATTCAGGCTGACTCAAGCCTCTGTTCCTAACCAAGCCTCCACTTCTTTACTTCCAACCCGAATGTACAGTTGGGGAAATTTGAAAATAGAGAAAAAACAGCCACGGGGCAAGTAAGAAACATGGGTAGAGCCAGAGCTCGCACAGCACAACGCAGAGGCAGAGCTCATCCCCTGGAGAGGCAGCGAACACACCCGAGCTCCACTGTGCAGCAGGTTAGGGATGGACCCAGAAACAGCAAGGTGGAACCGCTCATGGTTTAGAAACAGGCGCCGTGGGGATGTATTTCATTTCTAAAACTGCTTAAGGCAATAGCTTCACAATAAAGAACCAAGACTTTCAAGCTGTGCTGGCCTGTGAGCAGGGATGGCGAACCAGACCTGCTCACGAAGACGCAGAATCCCGTGTGAGCTCCTGGTGTGGCAGCACCGGGGCCCCCCGGCTCTTTCCTGACACGACATGAAGACACACACAGCTTCCAGCTCCTGCCCTTGGGCAGGCGCGTGCCCGCCTGAGGGTGGCCACTCCCACCCCGTGGAGCCAAGGGGGATATTTATTGGTGTGTTCGTGTCCCTCTGAGCCGTGCCACCAGCCACCTCGCGCCTTCGGAGCCGGTGATACACCAGCTGCAACGCACTTGCTTGGCATAATAGCTTAAAAAAGCAAAAATCCCCCCCGGGTGGGATGTTTGTGGACATTTTATTGGGGTGCCCATGCCCCCGTGGTCCCCACACTTACCAGGAAGACGAGGCAGTGCAGGAACAGGGTGTAGAAAAAGGCAATGGTACGAGCTGTCTTGTTGGACAGGATGAGCCGTCCCTGCAGCAGGAGCAGAACGGAAAAGCCCATTTTAAAGCAGACCAGTGGAAACCAGTCCTCCCCGTGCACAGGCTCAGAATGATCCCGGCTGACATCTGGACCCTGTTTCTGCTAGACCCTACGCAAACACACAGGGGAGGTGGGACACTGCCACCCATCTGTGCCCATCCCCAAGCAGCTGCTGTCCTTCACCGCGAAGGCAGCACAAGTGCCTATCGATGCTCTCAGCCCCAAATTTCCCAGGTCAAGGTGAATTTAGGGTTTTCCTTGCTGAAAACACTCTCAGAGTTCACTGTGAACCACCTTTACCCCAGCTCTCTCCGCCGGCTCTGCCCGCTCTCCCGCACCAGCCCTGACTCGGTGCCTGCCTGTGGCTCAGTGCCGCTCCGGAGAGAAACCCCGGCAGTAATTAAGTCTCACACATTTTTAATTCATGAGCTTGAAGAACGTGATGTGTGGCGTCCCCTCGGCAGGGCCCTGAGCAAACGCTGTGCCGCTGTTCCCAAAGGCCAGCCCCGGCGCACGGCCCTGCCTGCACCTCGGCTCCAGTGCGGGACCCCTGGAATGACCCCGAAGACCATTTTGCAGCCAGACCCACGGTGGTGGTGCCGTCTCCCAAGTGCCCTGGCACATTTCGAGGTGACCCCTCTGCACTCTGGGGTTTGCCCGCTCCTCCAGCTCCTGCATCCTGCCCTGTGAACCTCCAGCCAGCTCAGCCTAAAGCAGCCGCGGTCCCGTGCCGTGGCTCCGGACCCTCTGGCAGCGCAGAAGGTACAGTGGCACTAAAGGTTTGGTGTGGTGTGGAGCCCCCAGCCCCAGCAGCGGTGAGGCTACGCGTGTGCTGAGAGCCCTGTACACCCTCTGCCAGGCTGCAGGGATGGTGGAGTGGGAAGCTCTCAAGGACACCAGTTGCTGCTGGGCTGTTCATTTTACAGGAGCTGTGTGGGACCTCTGGCTGCTCTCCCCAGTTACAGCCCTTCCTGCTGTCAGCAGGAGGCTTGTGGCTGGACCTGGTGCTCTGGGCAGGTCCCTGGGGTCCCATAGCTTGTCCCACTGCCCTTCCTCCTTGTCACAGGTGACTGTGCGTAAGAGAAGGTCTGCACCCTGCCTTGCTTGCCCACCAGCACAGCTCTCAGGCACGCACTGCCTCCTCCCGCTACTGGACCCCAGCACGGCTGGTACCTCTGCCAGAGAGGCCACGATGTGGAGGAGCATCAGCAGCCCTTGGGAAGGCACACAGCACTGCTCGGGCTAAAGCAAAGCACTCCCGGATTAGGGACTGACAGACGGACACTGCCCTGGGGGAGTGTGGAGAGCAACCACAAACACGGAAATTCCTTGGGCATCATCAAAACCCCTCCAGTACCCTGGTCTGCAGGTTTACCGTTTCTCTGGCTCTGCAAGGTCTATCCTGAAGGATTTACCCTCCACTTTTGCCAGTCCTGTGCCAGCCCATGGACGTGTCCGAGCTGGCCGGGCACCAGCAACCCTGCAGGGCTGGGCTGTGTCACGCTCCCACCCCTCATTATGGAGGGCAGCCAGACCCTGATGAAGTCCAAGCCCTTCGGGCCCAGGACATGGGGATCCCGACGGGAAAAATCTCCGTGTCCATCCCCTCGTAAGGGCCAAACTCAGGAGTAACCGCAGCCTAGAAAAGCAGCTTACAAAGGACGATCCTACCTTCCTACACAGCAACTTTTCACTCCCGCTGTACAAGCTGGCGATTCATTATGGACAGAAGCACATTCCCCAACCCACCACACGGGCTTTCCAAAGCTGGCATTAAAACCCACAGATCTCCCACCAAACTGCCCTGGGCTCAAATCTTCTTTGCTATTCACGGCCACGGTGGAGGCTGCTGGAACAAACAAGATTATGTTCTTAAATATTCCCAAGGAGTAACTCCCCTAAGTCAGGTTTTTTGTGAATGCCTCGTATTAATTCTCCGTGGTGCTGGCACGCCACCCAATCCATATTCATGTTGGCGTTCGCTTGGTTTTTATGCAAATGACAACTTTGGCTTCACTACAAGACATTTCTGTATAGTGGCTGCTGCAGAGCAGTGGTCCCACACTAACCTCTGTTGCACCAGAGAGCCAGGGGTTAACTCAGCCACAACCTGACCCTGCGCCTGCTGCCGCTGTCACAAATATGAGTCAGATCTCGGTAGCCACATTTTTAGCTCGGAGAGCAGCATTCACCTCTAGGAGGTGGTAGCTAAAGCCCGTGGTGGCAGCAGCAGCCCTCCTGTGCACTGCAGCTTGGGAGAGGACCCTCTGCTGCTGCAGGCACCGGCAGCTCCCCGATATTTTCCCTCATGCTTTTTGAAAGGAAGAGCCAGAGCAGGAAGGGTCAGGGCTCAGGAACAGGATTTCTGGAGAATGTGATAAGGATCCTCCGTGTGCCTGAGGATGATGTGCTATGCAAGGCAGTAGCTTTGCCCCCAGGCCAGCACTGAGCCCCCATTCACGTTCCAAACTGGTGGAGAGGTGCTTCCCGCAGCCCACTGTATCCCCAAGGAGGCCACAGGCACAGCTGGGGGCAGACAGTTGTTCATGGGATCCTCTGAGACACACAATGTCTCCGAACTCCCAGGCAGTGCCCTGCCACTGCCCTGGGTTGTGGCATTGCTGGCTGGGTTGGGGCTGGGTCACCCCCTCTGGCCAGGACCCCTGGGACACCGTGGGATGGGGTAAGGGAAAGGGGAAGGGAAGGGCAAGGGAGGAAAGCGAGTTCTCCCAGCATGGCCCTGGCACGGTCTGCACCCCTGCCCAACGGAGCACGCAGGGCCAAGCCCAGCAGCACCATCCCACTGGGCTAACCCCCCCTTGTCACTGCTGTGGCCCGGCGGGTGCAGCCACTCACCATGCTCAGCGTGGCTTTGTCCCAGGGACTGAGGCTCAGGTACTTGCGCTGGCGTTCCTGCAACAAACGGGGCGAGAAGCTGCTTTGGAGGCTCGAAGGGCTGATTCAGGGTTTGCAAATCAGGGCAGGAGCTCTGTGCCCCAGGACACTCCCACCCCCCTTACACACCCACAGGGGACATCGTGTGGCCACACGGACCTTTTTTTTACTTTTTAAAGTGATTTGCTTTACACTGCACCTGGATTGCATCCAGGCAATGAAAACATTTCCTGGAGGGGTTTCATTTTCTGGCTGCTCCTTCCCCTTGCTGTGCCTGGTCCACCTTGTTGCCAGCTAAACCAGACCTGAGCAAAACGACTGGCTCTTCCCTCCCAGCGCCGGGCTCTGTGAAGCCGAAACGGGGCTGGCTGAGTCCTGCCCTGGCTGCGGGAGAGAATGAACCCGTGGTAGCAGGGGCTGCTATGGAGGGATGATGCTGGG
>NW_010405339.1:0-389 GCF_000710305.1 Buceros rhinoceros silvestris | reverse complement strand
CCTGCTGAAGGAGGAGAAGGGGTCCAAGCGCTCTTCATACTGGGAGGAGTAGCGCTGCTCGGTGTCGTCCCTGCTGCCGCCCTGCGGAGCAAAGGCGGGGTGATAGGGGGCGGGGGCCGGCGCTGCTGCAGCTGCTTGTACCGGTGCAAGAGGGTATGGACACCCAGCACAGGGCCAGAGCCCCCCGGTTCCCCCGAGCTGCTCGTTTGGGAGAAATGACCCCCAAAGGATGGAGCAGCACAGCCCAGAGCTGAGCCACAGGGCCGATGGCATCCGTCCCCTCCAGAAAGGGGAAGCACAGCAGCAGCTGTTTAACCAAGCCACAGAATCATGGAATCATCTTAGAGAACAAGAGACGTTTAAGCTCCTCGAGTCCCCCTGTTCCCCAG